>NC_057710.1:96657766-96674803 GCF_004010195.1 Chiloscyllium plagiosum | reverse complement strand
GACTCAGCACCGCCTTCTTGACCTGCAATCTTCTTCCCGACCTCTCCGCCCCCACCCCTTCTCCGGCCTATCACCCTCACCTTAACATCCTTACACCTATCGCATTCCCAACGCCCCTCCCCCAAGTCCCTCCTCCCTACCTTTTATCTTAGCCTGCTTGGCACACCTTCCTCATTCCTGAAGAAGGGCTTATGCCAAAAACATCGATTCTCCTGCTCCTTGGATGCTGCCTGATCTGCTGCGCTTTTCTAGCAACACATTTTTCAGCTCTGATCTCCAGCATCTGCAGTCCTCACTTTCTCCCAGAAGGTCATTTATAGGCAAGTCACATAAAATATTAGGGATAAGCAGAATGGCATAATGGAACATTTACTAGCTACAAGGATTGTGACATTTTTGTCAATAATCTAGTGATATAACTGATTTAACTTCCAAACAAATTCAATACCTTAACTGGACCGAAACATTGGAATGATTGCCAAGTTCAAATGAAATTAGGACTTGGAAAATGTTCTTTTTCATATTAACATTTTCTGAACAAAACAAAAGCTTGATTATTAAATTAATGAGACCATGCAATTTTTAAGTTTGCCAAAGTTTGATAAAAGTTACTTTATTCTTCAAAAAAAGGGAACTTTGACAATCTGTGTTTCCAAACAGGAAGTTGCAAATTTCAGAATCACTTTGCTATTTGCTGTATTATTTATTTCATATTCCACCAGAAGTAAAATAAGAGAAATTGTGAAACATCATAAAGTTATCTCGCACTTGTTAACTGTATTCAGTGAAATATAAAGAAATAGAGAGAGCTTTAAACAAATTATAGGGGTAAAGGATCAAATTTGGAAAGATTTGGTAAATCAAAGAATGGAGAGAAGGCAAGAGAGAAAGATATTAATGTGGGAAATGATAAACAGATTATGGCAGGAAGAGATTGGAAATATCTATTTAAGATTAAATGATATAGAGGTTACATAATAATAAAATCTAAAGTCCCAGTATCTGAATGCATGCACCATTTGAAACAATGATGTGGAGGAGCTGGTGTTGGACTAGGGTGGACAAGGTTAAAAATCACACAACATCAGGTTATACCCCAACAGATTTATTTGGAAGTGCTAGCTTTCGGAGCGCTGCTCCTTCATTAGGTGGTTGGGGCGTATAAGATCATAAGACACAGAATTTATAGCAAAAGATTTCAGTGTCATACAATGATATATTGAACAAACCTAGATTGTTAAGTCTTTCATCTTTTAGAACGCAGGTTTCGGTTCATTAATATGTAAATCCCAGAACTTCTTTTAAGTCACCTTCTTGAGATAACTTAAGATTTTATAACAAAAGGTGACACCTCAGCTCAGACAATGCATTAAAGGTGTGAGGTTAGAGTCTGTCTGTATCCCAGTCTTGAGTCAGGCTGGTTCTATTTTCAAAGTGGAATTTCCAAAATATTACATGTATTGATTGCCTGCACATTGTGCATTTTTTGAGCAAAAAAGAATGTATCTGCAAATATAATTTTGCAAATACAAATTCACCCCATAGACTTGTATGTGTATATGTGTGCATGAGAGAGAGTGAGTGAGTGTGTGCGTGCGAATGTGAGTGCATGTGAAAGAGTGTGTGTTTGCGTGTGTGAAAGCTTGGTAAAGTGTGTATGGGTGTGATGGAATTTAAGTCTGTGAGAGGGTATGTGTGTGTGGGTGTGAGTGTGGGGGATCTATGTTTGTCAGTCTGAGAGACAGCGTATGTATGAGAGAGGGTCTGTGTGAGTATGTGGTTATCTAAGAGTGTGTATGTATGTGTGCTTGTGCTTGTGTGTGTGTGTGAATGTATAGTATAGTGCAGTTACCTGTAGTGCAACATGAACCCAAGATCCCGGTTGAGGCCATCCTCATTAGTTCTGAACTTGACTATCAGTCTCCGCTCGGCCACTTTGCTTTGTTGCTTATCCCAAGGTCCTCCTTGGAGGACGGTCACCCGAAGATCCGAGGTCGAATGTCCCTGACCACTGAAGTGCTCCCTGACTGGGAGGGAACATGCAAACACACACTAATGTGTGCTCACACACACTCATATGCTCAGACTCACTCACTCTCTCTCTCATGCACGCACACACACATACAAGTCTATGGGGTGAATTTGTATTTGCAGAATTACCTTTTGCTCAAAAAATGCACAATGTGCAGGCAGTCAAAACATGTAATATTTTGGAAATTCCACTTTGAAAATAGAACCAGTCTGACTCAAGATTGGGATATAGATAGAGTCTGACCTCACACCTTTAATGCATTGTCTGAGCTGAGATGTCACCTTTTGTTATAAAACCTTAAGTTATCTTGAGAAGGAGACTTGAAAAAGTTCTGGGATTTACATATTAATGAACCGAAACTTACATTCTAAAAGATGAAAGACTCAACAATTCAGATTTGTTCAATATATCACTGTATGACATTGAAATCTTTTGCAATAAATCTGTGTCGTATGATCTTATAATCCCCAACCACCTGATGAAGGACCAATGCTCCAAAAGCTAGTGCTTCCAAATAACCTGTTGGAGTATGACCTGGTGTTGTGTGATTTTTAACATTTGGAACAAAACAGACTAATAGTTCAAATGGAAATGAAAATGTACCATCTGATATCTATAACAAAGACATAGCTGCTGGATAATAGAATTGAGTCTGAACATTGAAGGGTACAGGATATTTAGGAAAGACAGGAAATGGCCAGGCAGAAGAGGGCCAGACTATGAGTGAGGCAGGTAGAGGGATCAAGAAGGGAGTGCTTAAGGAGCCTCAGCTCATGAGCTTGTCCAACAGGCTTGAAATTTTTGCCCCCTGTGTGGGCAAGAGCAGGGTCAGCGGGGAGAATGAACAAACTGACCATAGTACCATAGTACAGGGAACCATTGAAGAGAAGAAACAAAAGAGTTGCAGTTGTAATTGAGGATACGAAAGTCAGGGAAATAGACACAGTTCTCTGTGGTTAGGAATGAGATTCCTGAAGACAGCTATGGACTAAATTCAAAAGCAGAACAAAAAAAGATAACAATCTCTGGATTACTGTCTTTGAGCAATGAACTAATTGGCACAAGGTTAACAAGATTCAAGAGGCAAATCTGTGGCTGAAAGATTCGTATGAAGTAATGGGTTCAAATCCATTGGACATTGGCACCGGTACTGCGGATGGAGGATGGGATGGGCTTCACTTGAATGATGCTGGGACCAGAGTTCTGGCAAATCACATAACTGAGGCTGTAAATTGGGCTTAAAGTAAATAATGGGATGAGGGTTCAGTTGATGGAAAATGATTGAACCAAACTTAAAGAAGAAGGTAGGATTGCATTTAGTGTGGGACTGATTGTTACCAGAAAATAAAAGAAAGGGACAGAATGTGTGAATGTCATATTGTGCCAAGGAACCATAGAACTGTAGAGAAATTTAATAACAGCATGTGGCTCAGTGGTTAGCACTGCTGCCTCACAATACTAGGGTCCCAGGTTCTATTGCAGCCTTGGGTAACTGTCTGTGTGGAGTTTGCACATTCTCCCCATGTCTGCGGGGGTTTCTTCCGGGTGCTCCCGTTTCCTCCCACAATCCAAAGATGTGCAGGTCAGGTGAATTGACCACGCTAAATTGCCCATAGTGTTAGGTGCATTAGTCAGAGGGAAATGGGTCCGGTTGGGTTACTCTTCGGAGGATCAGTGTGGACTGGTGGGGCCGAAGGGCCTGTTTCCACACTGTAGGGAATCTAACCAAACAAAATTAACGGCTTTGTATTTTAATGCACGAAGCATTCATAATAAAGTAAATGAACCGATGGTGTAAATCAGGGTAAATGAATTTGATCCCCTGACCATTATGGAATCATGGATACAATGAGATCAAAACTGAGAACTTAATATTCAGGGATATTCTTCTTTTTGAAGAGACAGGAGGGATGGCAAACACTGTTAACGAGGGATTGAAATGAGGAAATTGTGAGAGATGATCTAGGCTCGGATGACGTAGATTCAATTTAGGTAAAGGTAAAAAAAAGCAAGAGAAAGAAGACATTTGTTGGAGTGGTGTACTGACCCTCAAACAGTAGCTAAGCTGTAAATCAACAAACCATAATGACTTAAAAGGAATAGAGCAATAAATATGGGTGGCTTTATACTTCATGTTGTTTGGTTAATCAAATTGGAAAGGGTAGATACAACATGGAATTCAAGCAGTGCATTAGGGATAGTTTCCTAGAACAATATGTAATTGTGTCAACCAGGGAGCAAACTATCTTGGATCTGATAATGATCAGATTTAATTAAAAAATTGCCTTAAGAGTAAATGATCCCCTAGGAAATAGCGATCATAACATGATAGAGTTCAATACTCAGTTCCAGTGTGAGCAACTTGGGTCAGAAACATCTGTGTTTAACATTAATAAAGGAAATTACATTGAAATGAGGATAGAGTTAGCTAAAGTGGACTGGGCAGATAGTTTGGCAGGATTGATAGTCCTGATGAAGGGTCCTACCCAAAATGTTGACTCTCCTGCTCTTCTGATGCTGCTTGATCCTGCTGTGCTTTTTCAAGCTCCACATTTTATTGAGTCTGACTTTTCAGTATCTACAGTCCTCACTATCTCCGAAGAATGATAGTAAGAAAGCAACAGTGGACATTTAAGGAGGTAATTCATGACTCTCAGCAAAACTACATCCCAGGAAGGAGGAGAAACTTTCAGCAAAGGATAAACAAACCATGGCTGACCAAGGAAATTAAGGAGAGTATTAAGTTGAAAGAAAAAGCATATAAAGAGGCAAAAGTCAATAATAGCCCCAAAAACTGGGATAAATTCAGAATCCAGCAAAAGAGGACTAAAAATATAATAAAGGGACAGAAATAAACGATGATGACAAACTAGCAAGGAATACAAAAACCAATAATAAGTACTTATTTAAATATACAAAAAGAAAGAAAGTGGTCACAGAAAATGAATGTGAGGAGATGGTTTTGGAGGGGCAAGGAAATGGCAAAGCAGTTATGCAGATATTTTGCATCAGTCTTTGCAGTTGAAGATACTTCAAACATTAAAACACTAAAAAATACAGAGGAGAATTAAGTACTGTCAGCATCACTAAATAAGTAGCATTAGACAAACTAATGGGGCTAAAGGTAGTTTTATCCTCTGGCCCTGATGGCTTGCATCCTATGATTCTAAAAGAGGTAGTTACAAATATAGTGGATGCATTGATTGTAATTTTCCAAAAGTCCTTGGAATCTGGAGAAGTATCAGAGCATTGAAGAATGACTAATGTGATGCCCCTATTCAAAAAGAGAGGGAGGCAAAAAGCAGGGAGTTATGCACAGATTAGCCTAACATCTATTGTTGGAAAAGTATTAGAATCACTTATTAAGGAAGCAATAGGAGCACATTTGGGAAATCACAATCTAATCCAACAGAGTCAGCATGGCTTCATGGAAGAGAAATGGTGTCTTACTAATTTATTAGAGCTTTTTGACAAAGTTTCAACCAGAATAGATAGAGGGGAATCAGTAGATGAGAAGTATTTGGACTTCTAGAGGATGTTTGACAAGGTACCTTGTCAAAGATTAAGTCATAAGAGCCCACAGTGTTGGAGGTAGAATGGTATGGATAGAGAATTGGTTCATGGCCAAGAAAGAGGAAAAGGAGCTCTTTTTCAGATTGGTGACCCGTGATCAGTGGGGTTCATTGGAACCACAACTGTTTACAATAATATTAATGATTTGGAGGAAGGAAGCGAATGTACTGTAGCAAAATTTGCAAATAACACAAAAATAGGTGGAAAGGCAGGTTACAAGAGGGATACAAACAGCTTACAGAGAGATACTGACAGGCTAAGTAAGTGGGCAAAAATCTGGCAAGTGGAGTTGTTGCTCGCGTGCTTCCTTTGGAACTAGGGATTATACATCACCTAGACAAATGGTACATCTGAACAGGAGCATTTTATTGATGACACTCACACCTCCATAGTTGGTTCTAGACTGATTCCAAGCCCCTCTGGCTCACCTGATCAGCTCTCTTAAAGAGGTAGCAACCCCACTACCTACATAGTAGGAGTACACAGTGGGCAAATGTGAATTTGTTCATTTTGGAAGGGAGAACAAAATAATAGAATATTTTTAAATGAAGAGAAACTGTAGAAAGTTGCAACACAAAGAGACCTGTGTGTACTGGAGGCATGAAACACAAAAAGCTAGTGCACAGGTGCAGCAGGTAATCAGGAAAGCGAATGCATTGTTGGCCCTTCTTTCAATGGGGTTGGAGTATAGGAGTAGGAAAGTTTTACCACAACTATACAAGATGCTGGTGAGACCATAACTGGAATACTTTCAGCAATTTTAGTCCCTTTATTTAAATAAAAATATTATTTTAGTGAAGGTAGTTCAGGAAAGTTTCATGAGGATGATCTCTTGTATGGAGGCATTGTCTTATGACCAAAGGCTAAACAGGTTAAAACTCTACTTACTGGATTTTAGAAGAATGAGAAGTGATCTCATTGAAACATATGTGATTCATAAAAGGCTTGGCAGGATAAATGTTGAGAGGATGTTTCCTCTTGTGAGTGAGTCCAGGACCAGAGGGAATAGTCTCAGAATAAAAAGACTCCAATTTAAGTTTGAGATGAGAAAGAATTTCTTTTCTCAGAGAGTTGAGAGTTTTTGGAACTCCTGGCCACAGAGAATTATGGTGACAGAGGTTTTGTGTATATTTAACACTGAGATAGATTCTTGATCATGTTGGGAACAGAGGGTTAAGGGGAAAATGCAGGAAAGTGGGCATAAGAAATGTTGGATCAGCCATGATCCTATTCTTTGGAGGAGCAGACTCGAGGAGTCAAATGGTCTACTCCTGTTCCTATTTCATGTGATCTTATAGCATTATGAATAGGTGGAGGGATGACTGTAAGATTACAATGGTATTATTGATGGATAATAAAGGTATAAATGAAGTTAAGGAAAGTGGACATAATTAGGTTCGAAATGACAAATGATAAGCAAAATAAGTCACTTATTGGAGTTGTGAACAGGCCCCCCTAACAGTAACCATGCAGAAAGATTGAGTGTGAAAGGATAAATAATGTCATAGTAATAGTATCATTGAGATGTTCAGCATGGAAACAAACCCTTCAGTTCAACTCGTCCACCCCAACTAGATATCCTAAAGTGACCTAGTCCCATTTGCCAACATTTGATCCATATCCCTCTAAACCCTTCCTATTCATGGATCCATCCAAATGCCTTTTAAATGTTGTAATCATGCCCGCCTCCATCACTTCCTCTGGCAGCTCATTCCATAAATGCATCACCCTCTATGTGAAAAAGTTGTCCTTTGGGTTTTTAAAAAATCTTTCCCTTCTCACCTTAAACCTATGCCCTCTAGTTTTGGATTCCCCTACGCTGGGAAAAAGACCTTTGCTGTTCACTCTATCCATGTCCCTTATGATTTTATAAGTCCCTATAAGGTCACCCTGCTCCAGGAAAAAAAAGCCTCAGCCTATTCATCCTCTCCTTATAGCTCAAACCTCCAATCCTGGTACTATCCTTGGAAATATTTTCTGCACCCTTTCAAGTTTAACAACATTGTTCCTACACCAGAATTGAAAGCAGTATTCCAAAGGTGGCCTAAACAATGTCCTGTACAGCCACAACATGACCTCCCAACTCCTATACTCAAGACACTGGTTAATAAAGGCAAGCATACCAAATGCCTTCTTCACTACCCTATCTACCTGCAACTCCGCTTTCAAGGAACTATGAACCTGCTCCCAAAGGTCCCTTTGTTCGGCAACGTTCCCAGGGGCCTACCATTAACTATCAGAAAGTTATAATGATAATCCTACAGGATTTTAACCTATGGTCTGCAAAAATTAGATGTTTACATTTACATTACATTACAGTGTGGAAACAGGCCCTTCGGCCCAACAAGTCCACACCGACCCGCCGAAGCGCAACTCACCCATACCCCTACATTTACCCTTACCTAACACTACGGGCAATTTAGCATGGCCAATTCACCTAACCTGCACATCTTTGAACTGTGGGAGGAAACCGGAGCACCCGGAGGAAACCCACGCAGACACGGGGAGAAGGTGCAAACTCCACACATTCACCTGAGGCGGGAATTGAACCCGGGTCTCTGGCGCTGTGAGGGCAAATGTCTCTTCAGATTTCATAGGATGTTTCAGTATAATTTGTTAGGAAAGTATGTTCTGAGGTTGATCAGACAGCAATCTGTATTAGTCCTGGTAATTGTTTCTATATTTGTTCATGGGATGGGGTGTCATTTATTGCCCATCCTTAATTTCATGAAGGGTAGTTCAGAGTGAATCATATTATTCTGGACCTACAGTCTCTTGTCGACCAGACAAGGAAGGCAGATTCTCTTCCTTCAAGAACATTAGTGAACCAGAATGGTTGTTATGACAATTTACAGTGGTTTTATGGTTGCTGTTGGACAATATTTAACTCCAGAATTTTTTAATTAACCTCAAATTTCACCGTCCATGGTGGGGTTACAACCCACGACCCCACAATATTTTAGTCATACACAGAACAATACATGCCAACAAGAAAGTAAAATTCCAAGAGGAGGACCTATCAACCATGGTTTACTAACAAAATTAGAGACACTATCAGACTTGAAGAGAAAACATACAATTGTGCAAAGATGTGTAAAGTTAACAAAATGAATGTTGGTCCTCTCAGGAGTGGGTTTGGGGAATTAACAATGGAAAATAAGGAGTTCGAAGATGAAGTTAACATGCATTTTGCATCGGTCTTCACTGTAGAATGTAAAAGTAATATTCCACAAACAGCGGTAAATCAGGAAATGTATAGGAAAGAGGCACTAAAGGAAATTATAATCATTAGGGAAACTGTACTAAGCAAACCATTGGAATACTATGCTAGCAAGCCCTTGGTGTTTAACAGACCGACGTGCATATTTTGAATTAGTTAGTAAAACCGTTTCATAGATTTATAAGGATTTTATTGTAAATCTGTAGTTTAGCATAAATATGAGTTTCTTAAACATTCAGCTCCTTTGTTAATTGATTTGTTCAGAGACGTTTTGATACACCTCTGGAGCAGATGAGAATTTAATTCAGGCTTCCTGGCCCAAACACCACGCTCTTTGTTTTGGAAAGACCCGTCATCAAGTTATCAAATACCTCCAACTAATCAAATAACAAACACTGCCCACCAGGGTCAGTGAAATAAAAGCAGGCCTTCCCTTTGACCCACCCGAATGATCGACGTACTGTATACACCCCATTCTTCTGACTGACTTTGACACGCAGACCCAAGATGTGGCTGACCAAATGCAAGATTGCTGTGCTTGCAGCTCCCTTACTGACAATTAGTGATACTGTGACTCCATGTGATGGCGTTACAGGATTGATCGTTGCCCACACTAGGACTGCAGTCAGACAGATCCCTTGATCATGAACAGCACGAGTCTGACTGTGAAAAGCCCCTGGACTCTGGATGCGGACTGTGCCCTTGTAAAGAGTACCATGGGTGAATGGGGGTGAGGATGGAGGTGATAGGTCACAGGGGAGGGTGGAGCGGATAGTTGGGAAGGGAGATTGGCAGGTAGGACAGGTCATGAGGACAGTGCTGAGCTGGAAGTTTGGAACAGGGGTAAGGTGGGGGAAGGGGAAATGAGGAAACTGGTGAAGTCCACATTGATGCCCTGGTGTTGAAGTATTCTGAGACGGAAGATGAGGTGTTATTCCTCCAGGCGTCAGGTGGTGAGGGAGCGGCAGTGGAGGAGGCCCAGGACCTGCATGTCCTTGGTAGAGTGGGAGGGGAAGTTGAAACGTTGGGCCACAGGGCGGTGGGGTTGATTGGTGCGGGTGTCCCGGAGATGTTCCCTGAAGCGCTCTGCAAGGAGGTGTCCAGTCTCCCCAGTGTAGAGGAGACCGCATCGGGAGCAATGGATACAATAAATGAAGTGTGGAAGTGCAGGTGAAACTTTGATGGATGTGAAAGGCTCCTTTGGGGCCTTGGATGGTGGTGAGGGAGGAGGTGTGCGCAGGTTTTGCAATTCCTGTGGTGGCAGGGGAGGGTGCCAGGACAGGAGGGTGGTTTGTTGGGGGATGTGGACCTGACCAGGTAGTCATGGAGGGAATGGTCTTTGCAGAAGGCGGGAAGGGGTGGGGAGGGAAATATATCCCTGGTGGTGGCGCCCGTTTGGAGGTGGTGGAAATGTTGGCGGATGATATGGTTAATGCAAAGGTTGGTAGGGTGGAAAGTGAGGACCAGGGGGGTTCTGTCCTTGTTATGGTTGGAGGGGTGGGGTTTGAGGGCGGAGGTACGGGGTGTGGATGAGATGCGTTGGAGGGCATCTTCAACCACGTGAGAAGGGAAATTGCGATCTCTAAAGAAGAAGGCCATCTGGTGTGTTTTGTGGTAGAACTGGTCTCCTGGGAGCAGATACGGCGGAGGCGGAGGAATTGGGAGCCCTGAGATACAGCCTGGCCCAGTATCTGAACGAGGTTCCTTTCTGCACGTACAAAGTGTCCCTCCTCCAGTGATCTAATGCTGATTGTTGGTGTGCCTTGCAATGTGAGACAGTGCTTCCTAAGTGGCCTGAAAGTGGTTTGGGGTGCTATGAGTGGCTGTGTAAATGATGGATGCCAAAGTCTGTGGAAGAGAGGTGTACTGTAATTGGTGCCTGTGGACATGTCCTAAGATACAGTTTGATCACAGGTGACATGGAGATTCTTTGGAACAAGTGGTGAGCTGACTCTGTCAGGCACTGGTTTCTATGTTGAATTTTTTTCAGTGTTTAAGTTATAGAGTCATAGAGTTATAGAGATGTACAGCATGAAAACAGACCCTTCGGTCCAACCCATCCATGCCGCCAGATATCCCAACTCAATCTAGTCCCACCTGCCAGCACCCGGCCCATATTCCTCCAAACCCTTCCTATTCATATACCCATCCAAATGCCTCTTAAATGTTTCAATTGTACCAGCCTCCACCATTTCCTCTGGCAGCTCATTCCATACAGATACTACCCACTGTATGAAAACGTTGCCCTGTAGGTCTCTTTTATATCTTTCCCCTCTCACCTAAACCTATGCCCTCTAGTTCTGGACTCCCTGACCTCTATTTATCCTATCCATGCCCCTCATAATTTTGTAAACCTCTATAAGGTCACCCCTCAGCCTCCGACGATCCAGGGAAAACAGCCCCAGCGTGTTCAACCTCTCCCTATAGCTCAAATCCTCCAACCCTGACAACAACCTTGTAAGTCTTTTCTGAACCCTTTCAAGTTTCACAACATCTTTCCGATAGGAAGGAGACCAGAATTGCATGCAATATTCCAACAGTGGCCTAACCAAGGTCCTGTACAGCCACAACATGACCTCCCAACCCCTGTGCTCAATACTCTGACCAATAAAGGAAAGCATACCAAACACCTTCTTCACTATCCTATCTACCTGTGACTCCAATTTCAAAGAGCTATGAACCTGCACTCCAAGGTCTCTTTGTTCAGCACCACTCCCTAGGATCTCACCATTAAGCGTATAAGTCCTGCTAAGATTTGCTTTCCCAAAACGCAGCACCTTGCATTTAACAAGCAACAATTCCCCTTAATTGGCGTCTCCCCATTACCTAGTGAGAAATGTCAAAAAGATGGAGTGAGATGAGCTTCATCTGACTCCTCATCTGAACCTGCCACAAATTCCACCACAGCTGACGTTACTCAGACTCCTCTAAGATTCTACTCTTTAGTTTGAGAATCGGATTTTTTAATCTCAATGTTGAGAATCTAATTTCGCCAGTTTCACCATATTTTCCAAATTGACTTGGCCCACACCATTCTGGGGCTGGGAATACTCTGTCCTTTAGTTCTGATACAGATTTAGATCCCATGGCACTATTTTAAAAAACAGCAAGGCAATTAGCATTGGTGTCTTGGCAAAGAGTAAGCAGATTGTCTAGTCAGTATTGACTTGCTGTTGTGTGAGCTTGCTATGTGTAAATTGACTGCCTTGTTTCCAATCCAGTGACTGTGCTGCATGATATAAATGCAAGCCTTTCTTTCTTTCCCTTTTAGTGGCTTTAGTGTTTTAGTTTCTATTGCGTTTCTGAAAGCTTGCAGAAACTCCTACTGGTCTTGTTATCTATCTTCAGTTTTCATTTTGGATGTTGAGCCAGACACAATCATCAAATTGTGCAAAATCTTTTGTTCCATTGTCACAAGGTTCTCACCTGTTGTGAAGTGGTATCGTCCTCACCACATTTCCACCTGGTTTCAGTACAGGTTTCAATTTTTTTGTGCTGTTCTGAGCAGGAAATTGGTTAATTAGTCGCTTCTGACGTGTGCTTCAATTGTACCAATGACTATGGCGCTGGCGCTTGTGCTCAGCAGCTTTGAGAAACCACAAGGACACATTTTGCTTAACAATCAATTTAACCCATCTCTGCCAGTTTTTTAGTAAGGGTTGTGTTTATGTTTTGACAGCATCATGCCTTAGAAATTTCACGAACAGAGAAAAAAAAGTTTTAATTGCTTTCCTGTATTCTGTTGCCTAATTACTATTTTACCTTGTGGTTTTCATTTGTTATATCTTCTTTTCTTAAAGGCAGGTCTCATAATGGGGCAGTTCTATAGGTGTTGGCAGCCTGATCTTTCTTTTTTTATTTGGTAAGTGGTTAATGCTGGCAATTTTTGACTGAAAAGAAAGATAGCCAAGGCAAGAGAGGAGATTGCTGGGGCCTTGACTACGATCTTTGTATCCTTGCTTGGACATTGCAGAGGTCCCGGAGGACTGGCAAGTAGCTAATATTGTTCCTCTGTTGAAGAAGGAAATAGGGATAATCTAGGAAACCATAGACTGGTGAGTCTCAAATTAATGGTTGGGAAGCTATTGGAGAGAATTCTTAGGGACAGGATTTATGTGCATTTGGAAAAGCATTGCCTAATAAGGAACAGTTAGCATTGCTTGTGCAGGGCAGGTCATGTCTTACTTGATTGAATTTTTCAAGGAGGTGATGAAAGTGATCTATGAGGGTTGAGCAGTGGATGTTGTCTATATGGATTTTAGTAAGGTTTTTGACAAGGTCCCTCATAGTAGGCACATCCAGAAGATTAAGATACATGGGATCCACATGGATTCAGAATTGGCTTGCCCATCGGAGGCAGAATGTAGTGATGGAAGAGTGTTTTTCTGGCTGGAGGTCCCTGACTCGCAGTGTTCCACAGGGATCCATATTGGGACCTGTCCTGTTTGTGATATATAAATGACTTAGATGAAAATGTAGATGGGTGCGTTAGTAAGTTTGCAGATGATACAAAAATCGGTGGAGTTGTGGATAATGTAGAAGGTTGTCAAAGGATACAGGGGGATAAAGATCAGTAGCAGCTATGGGTGGAGAAATGGCAGATGGAGTTCAACCTAGGCAAGTGTTAGGTACTGCATTTTGGGATGCAGTATCAAATGTTAAATGCAGTCCCAAATCTTAACATTTCCCTGAAAGTAGCCACACAAGTAGATAGAATGGTAAAGGTGTATGGTATCCTTGAATTTGTTGATTAGGGAATTGAGTACAAGAGTCAGGTTGCCATGTTGCAGCTTTTTAAGACTTTAGATAGGCCATACTTAAGTACTGCTTTCAATTCTGGTCACCACATAACAGAAAGATGTGGAGGCCGTGGAAAGGGTGCAGAAGAGGTTTACCAGGATGTTGCCTGCATTAGCAGGTATGAGCTATATGTTTAGGTTAGAAAAACTCTGGTTGTTTTCTGTGGAGCGGCGGAGGGGGGAAATTTGATAGATCTCTATAAAATGATGAGATGCATAGACGGGTTGATGGTCAGAATCTTTTTCCCAGAGTTGAAATGCCTAATAGTAGGGGGCATGCATTTAAGGTGAGAGGGGTAAAGTTCAAAAGAGATATGAAGAACACAAGTGATAGGAGTCTGGAATATGCTGCCTGGGTAGTAGTAGAGGCAGATACACTAGAGGTGTTTAAGGGACTTTTAGAAAAGCATATGAATATGCAAGAAATAGAGGGATATGGACCAAGGACAGGTAGAGGAATTAGTT
This sequence comes from Chiloscyllium plagiosum, assembly GCF_004010195.1. NCBI lineage: Eukaryota > Metazoa > Chordata > Chondrichthyes > Orectolobiformes > Hemiscylliidae > Chiloscyllium > Chiloscyllium plagiosum. The sequence goes on along the minus strand of NC_057710.1, from coordinate 96,660,714 downwards.
TAAATTGGCATCATGTTCGACACAGCATTGTGGGCTGAGGAGCCCTTCCTGTGCTGTACTGTTCTATGCTCTATTGTTGAGTCTTCAACTTCCTAAGCTTGGGGCATTTCATACAATCTGAGAAAATGCGTTTTAGTCACTTTAATCAGTTACATAGTTGAAACTTTATTGCTGGAACAGCACAGCAGGTCAGGCAGCATCCAGGGAACAGGAGATTCGACGTTTCGGGCACAGGCCCTTCTTCAGGAATGAGCAGAGAGTGTTCAGCAGGAGAAGATAAAAGGTAGGGAGGAGGGACTTGGAGGAGGGGCGTTGGAAATGTGATAGGTGGAAAGAGGTCAAGGTGAGGGTGATAGGTCGGAGTAGGATGGAGGCAGAGAGGTCAAGAAGAAGACTGCAGGCCAGGAAGGCGGTGCCGGGCGGGAGGGACTCGGCTGAGACAAGGTGGGGGGAGGGAGAAACTGGTGAAGTCCAAGTTCATCCCCTGTGGTTGGAGGGCTCCCAGTCGGAAGATAAGACGCTCCCCCTCCGACCGGCGGGTTGTTGTGGTTTGGCGGTGGAACATAGACAGAGACTCAGAAAGCCCCTCCTCCAAGTCCCTCCTCCCTACCTTTTATCTTCTCCTGCTGAACACTCTCTGCTCATTCCTGAAGAAGGGCCTGTGCCCGAAACGTCGAATCTCCTGTTCCCTGGATGCTGCCTGACCTGCTGTGCTGTTCCAGCAATAAAGTTTCAACTTTGATCTCCAGCATCTGCAGACCTCACTTTCTCCTTAATCAGTTACATACTATAGTTCACCTTATTGTGTCTGTGAAAGTACTGTGCCATTTACTCAAAGTTAATACTGTGCTCACCAATTTAAAGAAAAGACCCATATTAGAACACTAACAATTGATGGATAGAAGCAAACCTTCTTGATCATTAAAAATCCATCCACTATGTTTACACATGTGTATTTTTTGTTTATGTGTAAAGTTGCTTTCTGTGTTCAAAGATGTATTTTCCTCTTCAATGTGTCCTGCGCTGTGCTACATCTATTGGGAGAACATTTTGGGGATTCAGGCATTTCGCTGGATGTGATTTCCTTTTCCCCATCCCAACTGAGGCGAATCATGACATTCATACAAATTTAAGATCATTCATTTGAAACACATAAGGGTTTGAATCTTAAGCTTTCCTGGTACACTATTCAGGGCGCTCTGTCTGATTGTTTGTTTTCATATAGTTTATATAGCTTACCGTACATACGAATATACAAACAAAGAGCAGAAGTAGGCCATTTGGCCCTCAAGTCTGCTCCTCAATTTAATAAGATCATGGCTGATCTGACTGTAACCTCAAATTTGGATTCCTTCCCATCCTAAATGACTTTTCAACACCTTTCTTAACAAGGATCTATTTACCTCTGCCTTAAAAATCTTCATGGATTTTGCTTTCAGGAAGAAACTTTCAAAGGCTTACAACCACTTGAGAGAGAAGTTTCATCTAATCTCTGCTTTAAATGGGTAAGCCCTGACCTTTAAACAGTAACCCCTAATTCCAGATTCTCACGTAAGAGGAAACTTCTTTCCATGTGTATCTTGTGAAGACCCTTCATAATCTTATATACAACCTTTCCATATAAAATAAACAAATTATTCCAAGTCTTAGTCTGGTAAACTTTTTCTGAAATGCTTACAATGCATTTATATCTTTCCTTAAGTAATGAGACCATTACTGTACACAACAGTCCAGGTGGGATCTCACCAGTGTCCTGTATAACTGAAGCACAACCTCTTTACTTTTTCATGTTTACTACTTCTTGCAATGAATTACAACATCCTATAAGATTTTCTAATTAGTTGCCGTACCTGCAAATTATTCATTTGTGATTCATGCATGAGGACAGCTTGATCACTCTAAAATTCAGATCTCTGAAATTTCTCACTTTTTAGATAAATTCTGCTTTTTCATTCTTCATGCCAAAATGCACAATTTCAGATTTTCATACATTGTACACTATTTTCCACATTGTTGCATCACAATTAACCTATTAAATTTGCTTGGAGCCTTCTTAAGTTCTCTTCAGAACTTGCTTTCAGACCTACCTTTGTGCCAAAGCAAATTTGGTAATCATACCTTCCATTACTTCATCCAAATCATTTATATAAATTGTAAATAGTTAAGGGCCCATCACAGATTCCTGTAGCACACCAGTCATTATATTTGTCTACCTGCAATTGTCCTATTTATATCTACTATCTGCTCCCTATGAGCCAGCCAAACATCTATTATAAGACCATAAGACCATAAGACCATAATAAGACCATAAGACATAGGAGTGGAAGTAAGGTCATTCGGCCCATCGAGTCCACTCCGCCATTCAATCATGGCTGATGCGCATTTCAACTCCACTTACCAGCGTTCTCCCCGTAGCCCTTAATTCCTCTAGACAACAAGAATCTATCAATCTTGGCCTTGAAGACATTTAGCGTCCCGGCTTCCACTGCACTCCGTGGCAATGAATTCCACAGGCCCACCACTCTCTGGCTGAAGAAATGTCTCCGCATTTCTGTTCTGAAATGACCCCCTCTAATTCTAAGGCTGTGTCCACGGGTCCTAGTCTCCTCGTTTAACGGAAACAATTTCCTAGCATCCACCTTTTCCAAGCCATGTATTATTTTGTACATCTCTATTAAGTCTCCCCTTAATCTTCTAAACTCCAAAGAATACAATCCCAGTATCCTCAGCCGTTCCTCATATGTTAGACCTGTCATTCCAGGGATCATCCATGTGAATCTCCGCTGGACACGTTCCAGTGCCAGTATGTCCTTCCTGAGGTGTGGAGTACTGGACACAGTACTCCAAATGGGGCCTAACCAGAGCTTTATAAAGTCTTAGTAGTACATCTCTGCTTTTATATTCCAACCCTCTTGAGATAAGAGACAACATTGCATTCGCCTTCTTAA
>NC_057710.1:96647811-96656828 GCF_004010195.1 Chiloscyllium plagiosum | reverse complement strand
ATCCCCACCCCATTCACCTATTGTACTCTTTGCTACCTTCTCCCCAGCCCCACCCCTCCCATTTATCTCTCCTCCCTAGAGGCTTCCTGCCTCTATTCCTGATGAAGGGCTTTTGCCTGAAACATCGATTTTCCTGCTCCTCGGATGCTGCCTGGCCTGCTGTGCTTTTCCAGCACCACTCTGATCTAAATTCTGGTTTTCAGCATCTGCAGTCCTCACTTTTGCCCGTCTGAGACACTTGTCAGCCTGCAGCTCCAACAATTTACTCAGAACCACTCCTCTGGTGATTGTGATTTTCCTGAGCTCCTCCCTCCATCCATGTTCTGATTTATTGCTATTTCTGGGATGCCACTTATATCCTCTATTATGAAGACTGATACAAAATATTTATTGACTCATCTTCTATTTCCTTAATTTTCATTGTTAATCCTCCCGTCTCACTTCCTATAGGATTAATGCTCACTTTGTTAGCTTTTCATTTTAAAGTATTTACAGAAACTCTTGCCTATCTGCTTTTATACTTCTAGGCTAGCTTTCTCTTGAGTCTTAATGTTTCCCTCTTCATTATTTTTTTCATTAATCTGAGCTGAGATGTCACTTTTTTTTATAAAACCTTAAGTTACCTCAAGAATGTGATGTAAAATAATTTCTGGGATTTACATATAAATGAACTGAAATCCCAAACCCATTCTAAAAGATGAAAGACTTAACAGCAATCTAGGTTTACTCAATATATCGTTATAATTGCATGATACTGTGATCTTTTGCCATAAATTCTGTGTCTAATGATCCTGCTTCACTTGTTACCTGACAAAGGAACAGCACTCTGAAAGTTAGTACTTCCAAATAAAACTGTTGGACTATAACCTAGTGTTGTGAATTTTAACTTTGTCCACCCCAGTCCAACACCAGCACCTCCACATGATTAATTTTTTGGTGATTCTTTGTTGCTCTTTATATTTTGCCCAGCCTTCTAACAAACCACCGTGGCATAATTATATGCTTGTTCTTTAAATTTTATACTCTCGTTTACATTTCTAGTTAGCCAAAGTTGGTGGGTCTGTTGCTTGGCTTTTTTAATTCTTTGAAATGTATCTATTCTGTATGTTATGAAATAAAACATTAAATGAATTACCCTTTAGCTTAATTTGTCAATTCACTTTAGCTAGCTCTGAATTCACGCCCTCATAATTACCCTTATTTAAATTTACAATAACAATATTAGATCCACTCCTCTTTTCTTCAATCCTTGTATAGTTGCTGCAATTTAGGGACTCTTTCATTATGACATCAGTAATTAATCCTTTCTCATTGCACAATACCAGTTCTAGTATGGCATAACTAGATGCCCTCCCCCCCCATACTAGATTCTAATGATTTCCCAATGACTATTGTTAAATTAAGTTTTCTAATTTTTTCTTCTCTCCCTTCATTTTTCTAATCCACTGGAACCTTTACAGAATAGATGTAATTTTGGAATATTGTATCAATGGGTATCCTTTATCTCTGCTACCACTTCCTTTAAGATGCAAGGATATAGGCTATCGGGCCCTGGGCACTTGCCTGCTTTTAATCCCAATAGTTTGCTTAGTACGTTTTTCCTAGTGATCGTGATGTTTTTAAGTTTATCCTTTTTTATAATCTCTGCTTTACTTGTTACTATTGGAATGGTTTCAGTGTCCTCCACTGTGAAAACAGAGCCAAAATATTTATTTAATGTCTCTGACACTTCTCCCATCAATAATACTCCCCATTATTAACTCCTCATCTTGTCCTTGAAGGGACCAAGATTTGCTTCGGCTACTCCCATTCTTTTTATATACATACAAAAGCTTTTGCAATAATTTTCATATTTTGTACTAGTCTCCATTCACAATTAATTTTTGCTCTTTTTATGATTTTTTTTTAAACTCTTTGTCGGTTTCTAAAAGTTTTCCAATCCTCCAGCCTGCCACTGACCTTTGTAATATGGTATGCCTCGGTTTTTACATTTATAGTGTCCGTACCTTCTTTGCTTAGCCATGGTTACGTCTTCTGCCTCTTACAATCTTTCATCCTCTCTGGAATATATCTTAGTTAGGAGGAATTGAATATCTGCTGAAATGTCTGCCACTGTTCATCAATTGTCATAACTTTAGTCTCTCTGTTCAGTCCACTAGGGTCAAATCCGTCCTCATGCCTTTGCAGTTACTGTTTAACACCAGAACGCTAGTATGGGACTCAAATTTCTTATCCCCAAACTGAATTTGAAATTCCAGCATGCTGTGTTTACTCTTCCCTACAGGATACTTTACTACGAGAGCATTAATGAATCCCATCTCATTACACAATACAAATCCAAAATAGCTGATTGCATGGTTGTTCCTCAACAAATTGCTCCAAGAGAAAAATCTCTAATACGCTGTGAGCTCTCCCTCAAGTGTATCCTTGCCAATTTGATTAATCCAGACTGTACACCTATTAAAAACACCCATGTTGATTGTCACACCTTGCTTGCAAGCCCCCAGAATTTTCTGGTTTATACTGTGCAGAGACCTATAGATTATATTCTTCTTTCCTTTCTATTACAGGTAGTTCTTCTATAATGCAATAGTCCCATTCTTGTGCAATCCCACATTTAGAAAAATCGTGCCTGAGAAACAGTGCTTAAAGTATTGGTGATGGAATTGTGTTACAGCCAACGCACATTTTAAAAGTTTATACTTCAGAAACGGTGTCCCCAATTTGTCAATCGCGTTAATGAAATGTGCATTATAGCAGAATGATTTGTACTTATTTCTTCCTTGCATTCTTGTCTTTCGGTGTCAAAATAATCTCTCACTTTACCAACAAAACAATGCCACCTCCTTTTCCTTTCTGTCTATCCTTCCAAAATAGTAAGTATCCTTGGACAGTCAAATCTCACTCCTGGTCTCCCTGAAACTAATTCTCAGTAACTGCCACCATATCATACCCATTTGTCCCCGGTTTTACTGCTAACTCATTAATTTTATCCCAAATGCTGCATCTTGTCCCCTTACTTTCACTGAAATTGACAGTGAACTCTTTCCTGAAACTATATGCATGCATTCGAATGGGAGCAAAACATAGATGTCAGCAGACTTGAGCCAAACTACCATTTTTGCTGGATTTTATTTTTAGATCCTATGTTAAAATTCCCACAATTGTTGCATTTATATTTATTTGCTGTGAAATATGGAAATAGTCGTGAAACAAAAAAAAAAATTCATTACTGTCCTAGTTATGTTCAGCTGTAAACTCTAAACACATCCTTTTCTGCCTCTTCAGACTTGTACACCTGCATCATGAATTATAAAGATACTATCAATATTCTTTTGTACAGAGATAACCACACTGATTGAATACATTTTCAAGTGGTTCATCATATATTGTTATGCCGTTTGCACTGTTCTGCTAACTTCCACAATGTTCAGGGCATCTGGTGTTTTATGCAACCATTTAGTGAATGAACTCTTCTTTGAGAATCCTTTAAGTCAGCTCATTTTGTGCACCATGTATGTTGGCCTGTCTATAATGATGAAATAAATTTAGGTCAACAGCTTTCAAATAATGGAAAGTTAGAATTTACATTATAGTGTAGCCTGCTGACAAGAGTGAGTCTGCTTCCAAGACCTCATCTAGTCCTCCTTTGACGATATACTGCACAATTCTCTAGCCACCTTTCATACTGGAACATAAGGATTCATCTCCTGAGCTTTCCAACATACTCAGCTAAACAGTGAGCCAGAGAATAACTTCTTCAATGTTGTTTTGGGAAGTGCTAGATTATGTGTGTGATGATTGTACATAAAATGTACATAAAAGAATCCGATCTCCGCATTTTACAAAGTTTGAAAAAAAGGTCCTCCCGTCTTTGTTTCACTGATTCAAAGTAGATGGTATCAGCAACTTGAAAATTTTCATTGTTTCAAGGAATACGAATATTGCTCTTTAGTGTTTCTGAGCCAGTCACATAGCTCTCCAGGTATTTAATTGGTTTAGACACTTGCATAGAATTTCCTGCAGGTCTGTTTCAGCAAATTAAAAAAATTACTGTTACTGAGAATGATTTGCTAATTTTCCTCAAATGAATTATTTGGATAGTATCTTATATGGACCTGAGTGATGTGGGCGATGGTGAGATGTGTGACTGGATTGGACAAGGTGTCTGGTAAGGACCAACATGGCACTGAGCTCATTTCACTGCATCATTTATGTTTTTAATAAGTGGCATGTCAAGGTTCTTGACAGGCATGGCAAGATGCAAATTGACTGGCATTAATGCTTATTAATCATCTTGTATATGCTACAACTTGCTTCATTAATATTCAGCGTCCCATGTTACAAACAAGTTAGCCATTGGCAAAATGTGACAAGGAAAACCACAGCGTGTACCTGGTGAACTCAGCTCACTGCTTGCTGAACAACATCTTATGGCCTTCGTCAACAGACATCACCACCCGGCATCTGCCAACCCATTACAACCATCATGACACCACTTCGATGCACTGGCAGGCTGTTCAGGAAGCAGAAACTTGCATAGCAGGTGGTGAAGATGATTTTTGGCATGTTTGCTTACATTGGTCAGAGCACTGAATATAGGAGTCAGGACATCTTCTTGCAGCTGTACAAGACATTGGAGTACTGCATGCTGTTCTAGATGTCCTACTATAGAAAGGATATTATTACACTAGAAACAGTGTAGAAATGATTTACTAGGATGCTACCTGGACTGGAAGGTTTGTGATATAAAGAGAGGCTGGATAGGCTGGAACATTTTTTCCCTGAAGTGTAGAAAACTGACAGGTGACCTTATAGAGGTCTATAAATTCATGAGTGCCACAGATAAGATAGACAGCCAACAGCTTTGCTGTACAGTGGGGGAGTCTAAAAGTACAGGCCATAGGTTTAAGGTGAGAGGGGAGAGATGCAAAGGGTCCAGAGGGGCAATTGTTTCACACAGAGTGTGTTAGCAATGAGATGCCAGGCATAGTGGTGAACGTGAGTACTGTGTGTATCATAGTGGTTAAACAGTGAATATGATGAGACGTATGGTGTGTAAGGGAGTGTCAGCCATCACAGCTATGTGCTGGGATAACATAGATTTGTGGCTGATGTACCATGTCATTGCTGACGAGGGGCAACACTGGATTGCCAACACTTGTCCAGGTGCACAGCAACCTTGCTGATTATCCATGAAATGTATAATTGATGAAAACTCTTAAAATTCTTTTCAAACATTATTATAAACTATTTAATTCCATAGAAATGGTAAAGTCCTAGGGAGTGTTGCTGAACAAAGAGACTCTGGAAAGCAGGTTCATAGCTCCTTAAAAGTAGAGTCGCAGGTAGATAGGATAATGAAGAAGGCATTTGATGTGCTTTCCTTTATTGGTCAGAGTATTGAGTACAGGAATTGGGAGGTCATGTTGCGGCTGTACAGGACTTTGGTTAGGCCACTGTTGGAATATTGTGTGCAATTTTAGTCTCCTTCCTATCGGAAAGATGTTGTGAAACTTGATAGGGTTCAGAAAAGATTTACAAGGATGCTGCCAGGGTTGGAGGATTTGTGCTATAGGGAGAGGCTGAACAGGCTAGGACTGTTTTCCCTGGAGTGTTGGAGGCTGAGGGGTGACCTTATAGAGGTTTACAAAATTATGAGGGGCATAGATAGGATAAATAGACAAAGTCTTTTCCCTGGGGTGGGGGAGTCCAGAACGAGAGGGCATAGGTTTAGGGTGAGAAGTGAAAGATATAAAAGAGACCTAAGAGGCAACTTTTTCACACAGAGGGTGGTGCGTGTATGGAATGAACTGCCAGAGGAAGTGGTGGAGGCTGGTACAATTGCAACATTTAAAAGGCATTTGGATGGGTATATGAATAGGAAGGATTTGGAGGGATATGGGCCGGGTGCAGGCAGGTGGGACTAGATTGGGTTGGGATATCTGGTCGGCATGGATGGGTTGGACCAAAGGGTCTGTTTCCATGCTGTACCTCTCTATGACTCTATAATCTTTTAAAGATATAAATTTTCCTTGATGCACTGCTTCTAAATCAAAGGTAACCACAAACGTATCTCTGTATATTTTCTTAATTCCATACATAATCCAGCATCAGCAATGTTTTTCTACAACCCCTACCATCAGGGAAAAGGTACAGAACCTGAACACATGCACCAGTCGGTTTCGAAACAGTCAGTTGTTAGGATACTGAATGAATTCACAAACTCTTAACATTTCCCTGTATCTTTGTTTTTGTTTGCCTATTATTTACCTATCTATGCTACTTAACTCTGTGATCTGCCTGTTTTGCTTGCAAGACAAAGCTTTTCACTGTGCCTCGGTACATGTGACAATAAATTCAATTCAAAACTAGCAATACTTCCATTCCCTGCTTCCCTGGCCTCTGATTCATTACAGCACTCTGCTTATTTCCTGTATTTTCATAACTGCATTGCCCTAATTCCACACTTGTTTCTTCATTTCTCCTTGCACACTATGCTAAGTTAACTCACAGACCTTTGCACCCCTTCAACAGGGGGCATTCCTACTCTCTTTGTAGGAAAAGCTGGTAGATTGCCTTTAAAAGAAGAGTTATCTTCAATAGAGTAATAGAGTATCATACAACATTCAAACAGACCTTCGGTCTAACCAACCTAATTCCAAACTAAACTAGTCCGACCTGCCTGCTCTTGGTCCATAGCCTCTCAAACATTTCTTATTAATGTACTTCTCTAAGTGACTTTTAAATATTGTAACTGTGCCTGCAACCACTAATTCCTCAGGAGGTTCATTCCAAATGAGAACCACCTTGTGTGAAAAAAAATGCCCCTCTATCTTTTTTAAAACGTTCCCCTCTCACCTTAAATGTCCCCTTGTCTTGAAATCCCCCATCTTAGGGAAAAAGACACCATCTATATCCCCATGATTTTATAAACCTCCATAAGATCTCCTCTCAACCTCCTATGTGACAGTGAAAAAAGTCCCAGCCTATCCAACCTTTCTTTATAACTTAAACCTTCTATACCTGGCAACATCCTGGTAAATCCCTTCTGAACCATCTCTGGCTTAATAACAGCCTTCCTACAACAGAGCGACCAGAATTGCACACAATATTTCAGAAGAGGCCTCACCAATGTCCAACATTCTGTACAACTTTAACATGATATCCCAACTCCTATACTCAATGCCATGGGGAAAAGATTCTCATGATCTAACCTATCTATGCCTCTCATAATTTTGTGTGCCTTAATTAGATCACCCCTGAGCCTCTTCTGCTCCAGGGAAGACACAGCCAGCCTACCCAGTCTCTCCTCATAACTCAAACTTTCCATTTCAGGCAACATTCTGGTGAATTTCCTCTGCACCCTCTCCAGTGCCATTATGTCGTTTTGATAATATGGCAACCAGAAACTGATATGTGGTGGACACAGGGCGGCATGGAGGCTCAGTGGTTAGCCCTGCTGCCTCACAGCACCAGGAACCCTGGTTCAATTCCTGCATTGGGTGACTGTATGAATGGAGTTTGTACATTCTCCCTGTCTCTGTGTCGGTTTCCTCCAGGTGCTCTGGTTTCCTCCCACAATTCAAAGATGTGCTGGCAAGGTGAATTGGCCATGCTAAATTGCCCAGAATGTTAGGTGCGTTAGTCAGGGGTAAATATAGGGTAGGGGAATAGGTCTGGGTGGGTTACTCTTCAGATGGTCAGCGTGGACTTGCTGGGCGAAGGGCCTGTTTCCATGCTGTAGGGAATCTAATGTAATCTAAGTCATAACTGCACACGGTATTCCACTGTGCCTAATCAATGCTCTATAAATTGCAACAAGATTTCAATTTATTCTATGCCCAGCTAATGAAGAGAAACATCCCAAATGCCTTCTTCACCACCCTTTGCTGACAACTTCTGTGATCCAAGGACTTGTACACCAAGGTCCTTGCATTCTTCAGTACTCCATGGTGACCTACCATTCATTGCGCAAATCTGTCCCTTATTAGACCTCCTAAAACGCATTACCTCACATGTATCAGGATCAAATTCCATCTGCCATTACTCTGCCCAATTTGCCAACTGATAAATATCAGACTGTAGCCTGAGACCATCATCTTCACTATTAACAACATCATTAATTTTCATGGAGGAGAAATTTTCATGTATTCTGTGAACAAACTAAATATACCTTCTACATTCACATCCAAGTTGTTAATAGAGTCATAGAGGTGTACAGCATGGAAACAGACCCTTCAGTCCAACCTGTCCAGGCTGACCAGATATCCCAACCCAATCTAGTCCCACCTGCCTGCACCCGGCCCATATCCCTCCAAACCCTTCCTATTCATATACTCATCTAAATGCCTCTTAAATGTTGCAATTGTACCAGCCTTCAGCACTTCCTCTGGCAGATCATTCCATACATGTACCACCCTCTATGTGAAAAGGTTGCCCCTTAGATTTCTTTTATATCTTTCCCCTCTCGCCCTAAACCTATGTCCTGTAGTTCTGAACTCCCTGACCCCAGGGAAAAGACTTTGCCTATTTACCCTATCCATGCCCCTCATAATTTTGTAAACCTCTATAAGGTCACCCCTCAGCTCCAGGGAAAACAGCCCCAACCTGTTCAGCCTCTCCCTATAGCTCAAATATTTCATCCCTGACAACATCTTTGTAAATCTTTTCTGAACCCTTTCAAGTTTCACAACATCTTTCCAATAGGAAGGAGACCAGAATTGCATGCAATATTCCAACAGTGGCCTAACCAAAGTCCTGTACAGCCGTAACATGACCTCCCAACTCCTGTACTCAATACTCTGACTGATAAAGGAAAGCATATCAAACACCTTCTTCACTATCCTATCTACCTGCGACTCTGCTTTCAAGGAGTTATGAACCTGCACTCCAAGGTCTCTTTGTTCAGCAACACTCCCGAGGACCTTACCATTAAGTGTATAAGTCCTGCTAAGATTTGCTTTCCCAAAATGCAGCACCTTGCATTTATCTGAATTAAACTCCATCTGCCACTT
>NC_057710.1:96614776-96647327 GCF_004010195.1 Chiloscyllium plagiosum | reverse complement strand
CGTTTCAAGACATCCAGCACTTCCTCCTCTGTAATATGGACATTTTTCAAGATGTCACCATCTATTTCCCTACAGTCTATATCTTCCATATCCTTTTCCACAGTAAATACTGATGCAAAATACTCATTTAGTATCTCTCCCATTTTCTGCGGCTCCACACAAAGGCCGCCTTGCTGATCTTTGAGGGCCCTATTCTCTTCCTAGTTACCCTTTTATCCTTAGTGTGTTTGTAAAACCTCTTTGGATTCTCCTTAATTTTATTTGCTAAAGCTATCTCATGTCCCCTTTTTGCCCTCCTGATTTCCCTTTTAAGTATACTCCTACTTTCTTTATACTCTTCTAAGGATTCACTCGATCTAACCTTACATATGCTTCCTTCTTTTTCTTAACCAAACCCTCAATGTCTTTAGTCATCCATCATTCCCTATACCTACCAGTCTTTCCTTTCACCCTAACAGGAATATACTTTCTCTGGATTCTCGTTATCTCATTTCTGAAGGCTTCCCATTTTCCAGCCGTCCCTTTACCTGCGAACATCTGCCCCCAATCAGCTTTCAAACGTTCTTGCCTAATACCGTCAAAATTGGCCTTTCTCCAATTTAGAACTTCAACTTTTAGATCTGGTCTTATCCTTTTCCATCATTATTTTAAATCTAATAGAATTATGGTCGCTGGCCCCAAAGTGCTCTCCCAGTGACACCTCAGACACCTGCCCTGCCTTATTTCCCAAGAGTAGGTCAAGTTTTGCACTGTCTGTAGTAGCTGAAAAATGTGTTGCTGGAAAAGCGCAGCAGGTCAGGCAGCATCCAAGGAGCAGGAGAATCGACTTTTCGGGCATAAGCCCTTCTTCATGTCCATCCCTGAGCCATGTTTCTCTAACTGCTATGTTATCCCAGTCCCATGTGCCTAACCATGCCCTGAGTTCATCTGCCTTCCTTGTTAGGCCCCTTGCATTGAAATAAATGCAGTTTAATTTATTAGTCCTACCTTGTCCCTGCCTGTCCTGACTATTTGACTTGCTTCTGTTCTCAACTGTACCAGTCTCAGATTGATCTCTTTCCTCGCCACCTCCCTGGGTTCCCCCCCCCTCCCTCCTCCACCTTACTAGTTTAAATCCTCCCGAGTAGTTCTAGCAAATTTCCCTGCCAGTATATTAGTCCCCTTCCAATTTAGGTGCAATCCGTCCTTCTTGTACAGGTCACTTCTACCCCAAAAGAGATTCCAATGATCCAAACATGTGAATCCTTCTCCCATACATCAGCTCTTCAGCCATGCATTCATCTGCTCTATCCTCCTATTCCTGCCCTCCCTAGCTCGTAGCACCAGGAGTAATCCAGATGTTACTCTCGAGGTCCTCCTTTTTAAATTTTATGCAACAAGTAGCAAGGATCCCAGCACTGATCCTTATGGTACACCACTGGTCATAGGCTTCCAGCCACAAAATTAACCATCCACCATCACACTTTGCCTCCTGTTTATAAGCCAATTTTGCCTTGGATCCCATGGGCTCCTACTTGAACAGCCTTATTGAAGCATATGTAAACCACATCAACTGCAGTACCCTCATCAATATATTGAGTCAACACAGTTCCACAAAGCCATAATGCTTAAGCCATAAAGATTCTAATGAACCTCACCACGTTGCCTGGCTTGACATTACCTGCGCCAAAATGGCCAAGTCTTGGAATGGCATCACGAAACCTGCACTATGGCCGTGCTAATAATATCCAGGGCCCCGTCTTCTTTTTCCATCATCAGGATTTGAAAACCCAGTCTAAAATTTTGTAATTTACAGGATTACAAACCAAATGTTAGAGAATGGGATTAGTGCTTTTTAGGTTGGCCATACAAGCACAATTGGCAAGTGGCCTCTTACTCCGTAATTTTTTCTTCGAACTATGCTGCTGATTTTCACATCCCCAGACACATTCTACCACAGCTGGGGAGTATTTCTTGTTAGTGCATGCATAGGATATGGCTGCCTGTATCAAAACCACCATATCCATTTCTTGTTGACCTTGAGGAAGTGAGCCACCTTTTTGAACTGCTGCTGCAAGTGTGAGTTATAGATTTTCGCAGCAGGTTTGATGCGAATGAGTAGCGTGCTCGGCCATTTCGGAAGTCAGATAAGAGCTCAGTTCACCACATTTCTGTGGGTCTGGTGTTATATACAGGCCAGAATGGATAAAGAAAGCAGGTTTCCTTCTCTGGTGAACATTAGTGAACCATGTTTATTCTTTTGACAATCCAGTATTCACTATTACCATCATGCTTAAGAAAATGCTTTTAATTTCAGATTTATTTAATTCCTGAATTTAAACTCCCCAAATACTACGGTGAACTCTGAACTATTGGCAGCTCCACACTATTAGTCCAATTACCAATTACAGATTACTCTTCTGGAAGATAACCATTATATTGTCATATCATCTGAGCACCATTGACAATTTGGAGGATTTGTCACAGTTCAAGAGGACCTCCACAAGATGCCCCACCAAACCCAATTACTCTATTAGCCAATGAGCAGTCTCAGTAATACAATTTTGTGTACATACCTTGAGCAATCCTTCGCTTTAAGGGTTGCAGGCTCTTTTTATCTGTTGTTAGGCCCATTTATCTCAATCACAAATAGTAAGCTGCTTACAAATGATTAATGCTGGTAGCTTGCTGATTTGCTGATTGTTGAAAAGGCCCGACCACGAAACTTGACTGTGCGACCTGCTGATGTAGTCATAGAATCATACAGACCCTTTGGTCCAACTAGCCCACACTGACCATGTTCCCAAACTAGACTAGTCTCCCCCCCTTGCTCTTGGCCCATATCCCTCCAAACCTTTCCTATTCATGAACTTATCCAAATGTCTTTTAAATATCATAACTGGAACTGCATCCACCACTTTTTTTGGCATGTCATTCTACGCACAAACCACTCTCTGCATGAAGAATTTGCCCCTCATGCCCTTTTCTAATCTGTCTCATTTCTCCTTAAAAATATGCCCCCTAGCTTTGAACTCCCATACCCTAGGGAAAAGGCCCTTGTCATTCACCTTAGCTATGTCCCTCAGGATTTTATAACCTCAATAAGGTCACCCTTCAGCTGCAGTGAAAAAAGTTCCAGCCTTTCCAGTCTATTTTTAAATCTCAAATCCTCTATTCCCGGCAATATCCTGGTAAATATTTTCTGAACCCTCTTCAATTTAATAATATCCTTTCTATAACAGGGCGACCAGAACTGCATACAGTACTCCAGAAGAAGCCTCTCCAACTCCTTGTACAATCTCAACATGACATCCCAACTCCTATACTCAAAGGTCTGAGCAATGAAGGCAAGAGTGCTAAACGCTTTCTTAACACCCTGTCTACCTGTGACACAAATTTCAAAGCATTATGAATCTGAACCCCTAGGTCTCTTTGTTCCACAACACTACCAAGGGCTCTACCATTGATTGTATAAGTCCTGTCCATCGTATTATCAAATGCAAAACCTCACATCTGCCCAAATTAAACTCCTGCTGTCACTTCTCAGTCCATTGATCCAATTGATCAAGTTCTCCTTGTAATCTTAGATAACCTCCTTCACTATCCATTATGTCGCTAATGTTGGTGTCAAATTTACTAACCATCCTTCCTATATTCTCATCCAAATCATTCATGTAAATGACAACCAAAAGTGGACCCAGTATCAATCCAAATGCTGCAGGATACAGCAACACCCATTTCCTACTAATAGCTATTTCAGCAGCAAGTCGAAATGATTTGTTCTTTCTTACTTTGTACTTAGCCCCATAATAATGAATGCCTCTATTGATATAATTTTAACTTGCTATAAAATCAACTTAAGTTTTTTTTAATCTCCCTTAAATATTAGGAAAACCGAAAGCCTCTTACAAAAATAAGAACAAGGAAAAAGAATAGGCCATTTGGCCCTTTAAGTCTGCTCTGCGATTCAATAAGATCTTGGCTAAAGTAGTATCTTGCTGAATCTGTTCTTCAGCCTCTAAATGATTTCAAAATCTTTCCTTTTTTTAATACCTTAGCTCATGGATTTGGAGATGCCGGTGTTGAACTGGGGTGTACAAAGTTAAAAATCACACAACACCAGGTTATAGTCCAACAGGTTTAATTGGAAGCACACTAGCTTTCGGAGCGACGCTCCTCCATCAGACAATCACCTGATGAAGGAGCGTCGCTCCGAAAGCTAGTGTGCTTCCAATTAAACCTGTTGGACTATAACCTGGTGTTGTGTGATTTTTAACTTAGCTCATGGAATTTGAATGTTGTAGCAACGATCAGCATTTGTTGTTCATCTCGACTTTCCTTGAGAAAATAGTGGTGGGTTGCTTCTTGAACTGCTGCAGTCCATATGATGAAGGCTCTCCCACAATGCTATTAGGGAGGAAGTTTCTAGATTTTGACCCAGCATCAGTGAAGAAACCGTGATATAGATCCAAGTGAGGATGATAAGTGACATGAAGAGGAATGGTGGTGTTTCTATATATGGCCACCTTTGTTCTGAGTGGTAGTGGTCATGGGTTTGAGAGCTCCTACTGAATAAGCCTTAGTGAACTTCTGCAGTGTAGTTTATAGACTTATTACAATGTGCACAAAGAAGATATACAAGATATGTGTATTTGAATCTTTGGATAGAATTTAATTCTATCCATCATGATGACAAACATAGCAGCTGGGCTCTAATCACAGAAATAGGTGAACAGCAGTCTTCAGCAGGAAGTAAGAAGGTGCCTATTTTTATTTAACTTATTTTCTAATCAACCAGTTTCAAAGATTTTATAACTCAACTCTGGAGGAGGTGGGATGTGAGCCCTGGCTTCCTGCTCCAGAGATAGGGATACAACCACTGCACCAAAAGAGAGCCCTTTAAGAAGGTGCCTATTCTGCACATTTGTCCAATTGCAGCAGGATGTCAATAGATTCAATTCACACTTATTATTCCTGAACATATTGGAATTTAGTTGTTGCTCAGGGACTAAATGGGAGTCGCATGGCTTTCCTCAGCTTTCCGAGGCTGTACAATGAGCCTTGCCTTTGTCCTTGCCTCAACTCACCTGCCCAACCCTCACAAACCCAAACCCACTCATTCACCTGGGTCCAGGGATCCAACAATGATCCCTGGTGAGATCATGGTAACACTCAACATGCCTGGTCACATTGCAAGCAATGGAGAACTGCCAGCCTTTAACATCTTGGTTGCTTAAATCACGATGAAGGCCCAAAACTGGCCATGTGAGTACTTGAGCGATTCTTTAATTCAGTCAGGCTTCCCTGACAGAAACAATACAAATTTCCCAACAGTTCTCCAAGTGTAGACTGAGATTCGAATCAGGAATATTAGGTTTTTCTCCTTAAGTCTAATTACTCTCTGCTGGTGAAGTTATTACCTCAATTGTGTCATCCTGAAGTCATTTACATAAGTTAGCCTCATTTCCAGTATCTGTGTTATCTGTAAAATTTTATGTCAGAATATTTATACTTTGAGGTTACGTACTTTCGAAGGAAGAGTAGACTATTTTGTAAACAGGGAAAGGCTTTGAATATCTAATGCAGAAAGCAACTGGGGATTCTCATAAGGTTAACATGCAGGTTTAGTTGGCAGTTAGAAAGGAAAACGCAGTATTAGCAGTCGTTTCAAGAGGGCTAGAATACCAGATCAGAAATGTCCTGCTGAGGCTGTATAAAGCTATGGTCAGACTGCAATTCAAATATCGTGAACAGTTTTGGGCCCTGTACCCAATGAAGAATGATCCTGGGGGTGAAGGGCTTGTCATTATGAGAAGTATTTGAGAACTCTGGGTCAGTACTCAGAGGAGTTTAGAAGGGCGGGTGGGGGTGGAGATAGGGGTATCTTACTGAAACTTACAGAATACTAAGAAGCCTGGATAGAATGGATGTGGAGAGGCTTCCACTAGTAGGACTGATCTCTGTGGTACACAACTTGTTACATCTTTCCAACCTGAAAAAGAATCCATTTATGCCTACTCTATTTCTGGTTAGCCAGCTAATTTTCTATCCATGCTCTTACACGAGTTTTTAATTTCTGCAATAACCATCAATGTAGCATGTCATTAAATGTCTTTTGGAAATCTGACTGCAGTACATTTACCAGTTTCCCCCTTAGGCACTAACACATGTTTCTGCCTCAAAGAATTCCAATAGATTGAGGACAGCACGGTGGCTCAGTGGTTTGCACTGCTGCCTCACAGCGCCATGAATCTGGATTCATTTCCAGTCTTGGGGGACTGTGCAAACTCCACGCGTTCTTCCCATGTCTGTGTGGGTTTCCTCTGGGCACTTCAGTTTCCTACCACAGTCCAAAGGTCTGCAGGTTAGATGAATTGGCTATTGCCCATAGTGTTCAGGGCTGTGTAGGTTAAGCTGCATTAGTCAGGGTTAACTGTAGAGAAATAGGATAGGGGAATGGGCCTTGGGCGGTCACTCTTTGGAGGGTTGGTGGGGACTTTTGGACCAAATGGCCTGTTTGCACACTGTAGGAATTCTATGATTCAATTAGATTACTTAAAACATGTTTTCTTTTTCACAAAACCATGTTATCTCTGCTGGATTACATTGTACTTACCTAATTACTCGGTTACAACTTCATTACTAATAGTTTCTAGCATTTTCTCAACAATGGAAGTTAAGCTATGTAGTTTGTAGCTTCCTGTTTTCTGTCTCATCCCCTTTTTGAATAAGGAAGTTAAATTCGCTAAATTCCAATCTATTGAAACATTGCCTGAATCTAGGAAGTTTTGAAAAAAATTAGAACTAGTGCTCAACTATTTCATAATCTACTTATTTTAAGACAATAGGATGAAATCCAGCTAGGGAATGGACTCAGGTATTTATCAGTCTGCAAATCCAACAAATGCTCAGTACCACTTCTCTGGTTCTCAGTTTCCAGAAACAGTTTCCCTTTCATTTCCTGATTTATCTCTGCTTCTGGGATTTTAGTTCTACCCCCTAAAATGAAGATTGATGCAAAATACCTGTTCAATTCATCTGCCATTTCTTTACTTTCCATTGTCAATTCTCCAGACTTCAATTCTTTAGGGTCAATATTCATTTTGATGACTCATCTCATTTTTAATGTTTTGTGGGCATCCGATTATTGTCTTGATAATATTTCTGATTAGGTTGATCTCTTACTCTAATTTTCCCCCATTAACTTGTTTTTGTCTTTTTTTATATTCAGTCCAATTTTCTGACATGCCACTTGTCTTTACACAGTTTTGCACTTTTTCTTCCAAATTGATACTAGTCTTTAACCATTTCACTTAACCAAGGAGAGTGGGTCTGACCCTTGGGATTTTTCTTCCAGTTGGAATATATTTTCTCTGTGAATTTTGAAATATTCATTCAATGGGTCGATTTGGACATTTAAAGAAAACATCATTACAGTACTTGAGGACTCTGTGATTCTTGTTGTGGCGTGCTCATGTTGGGCATGAGAAACAAAAATTCACCTTCACTACCAGGTTTCAGGCCACCCATCAGAGTATTCCTGGTGGTACACCCATGTAATGTGGCTTCACTGGCTAAATACAATCCATAGTGAGATGTGGTCATCAAAGCTCTCCAGATGGGAAGGACATTCTTAAGCTTTCCTGCCTTAAGCTTAAATGACAGGATCTCTAGCACACACATTCCTATCTGACTATGTGGCTCCCCTTAGTCTCTGAACCTGCCTTTGGTACTAAACCTTTACCACAGTCTTTTACATTAAATGTTATGTCTGACCCATCAGGCGTTAAATTACACTATTTTGAGGAGCAATTAAATCACAATAAAACTAGGTTCTCATTATCATCCCATCACTGTTTATAAGACTTTGCTGTGCACAAGTGTCTGCAGTGTTCGCTTTATTACAATGGTGATCAATAGTGGAATTCTGCCTTTCCAAGTATGGCATCAGCAATGGCAAGAAAGGTGGCAAAATAAGTGGACTAGGAATTATCAAAATGTCGAATTGAAAGAAAAACTTCTGTGATTGTTTTCCCCCTCAAGTCTTAACTTAGTTGTGCAAAATCTTGGTGAGATCACATCTGGAGTATTGTGTGCACCTCTGAACTCCTTATTTAAGAAGGGATGCTCTGGTTATGGAGGGAGAGCAATGGGTTTGCCAGACTAACTCCTGGAAAGGCAGGAGTTCCAGGAGTATGAAGTATGAAGACAGGCTGATTCAGTTAGGACTACATTCAGCCAACTTTAGAAAAGTCAGGGGAGGGATCTCTGTAAAACCTCTGAAATCCTAACACAGCGAGATACTGTAGACATAGGAAGAGGTTTCTGAAGACCAGGGAATCAGAAGCAGGGACCACAGCCTAAGGATTAGGTTAGATTACTTACATTATGGAAACAGGCCCTTTGACCCAACAAGTCCACACCGACCCTCCGAACAGCAACCCACCCAGACCCATTCCCCTACATTTACCCCTTCACCTAACTCTACAAGCAATTTAGCATGGCCAATTCACCTGACCTGCACATTTTTTTTGGACTGTGGGAGGAAACCGGAGCACCCGGAGGAAATCCACGCAGACACGGGGAGAATGTACAAACTCCACACAGACAGTTGCCTGAGGTGGGAATTGAACCCGGGTCTCTGGTGCTGTGAGGCAGCAGTGCTAACCACTGTGCCAGCGCGCCGCCCACAAAGGATAAGGAGTAGGCCATTTTGGACAAAGACCTGGAGAAATGTCTTCATCCAGGGAGTGGTGAGTCTGTAGAATTTTAATCCATAGAATGCAGTTGAGACCAGAATGTTGATTATATCCATGAAGTAGGTAGATGTAGTTTTTAGGGCTAAATGGATCAATGGGTCGGGGGAGAAAGCAGGAATGACCTGAAGGACTGAATGTCTTACTTTTGCTCCTATTTTCTATGTATCTATGCTTAAGCCTTAAATAGCAACTTCAGAATTTCACCATTGAGCAGTGACTATCTTTATTTCAATTGCATCTCATTAAAGCCCCAACTTGCTTTACCTACATGCTACTTTCTAATCTCCTTTCCCTGAAACTAGATGGTACAAATTCATGACAATGAAATGAGAATGGCTACCTAGTGGCTGCATCCCACTGAATGCTTGTCCAAGCCACCATCCAAATGGTTCTTCACAACAACAATCCTGCATATTCCCTGGGAGACATCTTCCTTGGCCCTTTGTCCATGCAATCCACCATTTTCACTTCATCATCATGTCTGCTCTTAGACCAACTCACACGTCACTTCAGCCCTTCAACATTTTACTTTGGAGTTCAGAGTAACATATGAATTTCAGCTTCTGACCGGTCACTTTGTGCACAGGGTCACAAATGCATCTCAGGCACTTACCCAGGATACATCTTACTATCATGAGCTTGTTCTCTTAGTGCTCACTTACATAGTGTCTACTTAGAGGCTACCAACACATCTACTTCACATTGCTTTCTTAGCATCCACTTACTGACTTCAGCACTGACTTACGGGCTGTCAGCCTCTGTATGGCTCACGTTACTTTCTCAGTACATAGGATCTTCAGTGTTCAGTTACCGGATGCCAACCTTTGTGCCTTGCATTACCTTTCAGCACAGAAAAACAGTTTGTCATTGGGCAGCGCTAAACAATAACAAGGTGAATATATTACAGTAAGGCCCTGTGCTACACTGATCTCACACCTGCAGCAGTCTTCAGGACAAACACACTGCATGTACTTCACAAATGACCATGAGTGAAAGTCAAAGGGGAGCAGTCTTTATTGGGGTCAAAGGGAAATTCGGTCAATCAGGGGTTGGCTACAATCATTTAGGCACTTGTTCCTACCAGAGTCTAAGGATTCATATCCTTGCCTTCCAGGGATAGGACCAATGTCAGACCTGCAGGTCAAATGCAACCAGCCTAGGATTGTTACAGTTGCTATGCAGATATCTGTCTGGGAATGGGCCATCTTTTCCTGCAATGAGACAAAATGGAGCTGAATATAATGGAAATGGATGGAAGGACAAATAGTTGTAATTAACCAGCAGAAGACGTAGTGATGTGTCCCCAATCACTGAAATGTAGGTAGGACGTTGAAGTGGCTGAGAGCTGTGGGGAGGACATCATCCGTATAATACTAAAGTAGCAGTCCATGAGAATTGGTGAGATATGTGCACAGTGGCAGAGCTACAGTAAGTGATGCCCAAATGACAGTGAGGTAGCAGAGAGATGATGGTGGAACTTGCCCTTTTGGAGCACAGAAGATCATTGACCTACATGCCCACTACATGGGAGGTGGCACTGACCTTGTCTGCAATTTGTGTCAAGATTGGCTAGGTGTGGTAGCATGGTATGGTGGTAGTCAGTTGGAAGAAAGACTGCCTTCCTTTTCTTACCTCAGCACCAAAACCTCTAGGTCACTATCTGCAAAGTGGAGAGCAATCTTTCCTTTCCTGTTTTAAATGCAAAGACTCAGTCACAACAGAGTAAGGCATCATTCCCGGCTTGCAGCATCTGAATTGGAGAGGAGTTGGGTTTTAAATATGGTGCCAGTAGCCTGAAAAGCAGGAGTGGTGAGCGCCTCTGCCTCTCCTGCCAGACGATTTTGCCAAGAAAGGCAGCTAGGAGCCAATTTGCATAATTCGTGAGGTGAAGAGTGGAAGATTACGTAAGGAAAGTAGTGCTGAGCCATAAAAGACCGGATGCCATGAATCTTGCTTGTCAAAAGAAAATGCAAATGAGAACATTCCGCCCTGTGCTTAATTACTTTTGAAAGTTATGAGCTCATGAAAACGACTGTTACAACTGCAAATATTTCCCTTTCTTTCTTTAACTATAGCTATATATTAAATTGAGAGGTCGTGTGGTGCAATGGTTAACTTCTGAGCCAGAAGCTCCAGGTACAAGTCCTGCTTCAGGTCTTGATGACCAAGGAAGGTAAACAGGTTGAGTATTAACTAGTAAATCCTTCCAACATATGCTATTGCCAGGAAATAAGAGCAGAAGAGATTCCTGGTCAGCCATGTGATGAAAATAATTTTGTATAGAGATAGGGTTTAATTAATACATGGATGAGTTTCTGAGCCCCTGTGCTACCACTGACCTCACCAATTCTATTGTGCTTTATTATAGCCATAAACATTATTGCTCTACAGCTTCCCGTGTAAGCCCATCTATGCCACAATGGTCAGACTGATTCTAATGTAACAAAAAATGGATTTACAGAATCTTGCATAGATTCATGCAGTTTTTGAGCAAAGTAAATGTAATTCTGCAAGTACAAATTCATCCCACAGACTTATAGGTGTATGTGTGCATGTGTCTGTGGGGTGGTGGTGGTTATGAGTGTCTGTGAGAGAGTATGTGTATGTGTGTGAGTGTAAAGGGGTATAAGTCTGTGAGAGGGTGTGTGTGGGAGTGTATGTGTGAGCATATGAGAGAGGGTCTGCGTGAGCGTGTGTGTGTGTGTGTAGGAGTATCTGTGTCTGTCTGTGTGACATGAATCCAAGGTTCCCGGTTGAGGCCATCCCCATGGGTACCGAACTTGACTATCAGCCTCTGCTCGGCCATGCCCTAAGGCATGGTACATTGGCGAGACCAAGCAGAGGCTAAGGCAACGGATGAATGGACACTGCACAACAATCAACAGACAGGAGTGTTCCCTCCCAGTCGAGGAATACTTCAGCGGTTCAGGACATTCGACCTCGGTACTTCGGGTGACCGTCCTCCAAGGCACATACAGACACATATGCTCACGCAGACCCTCTCTCATATGTTCACACATACACTCCCACACACACTCTTTCAAAGACTTATAACCCTTTACACACACACTCACACACATACATGCACTCTCTCACAGATACTCATAACTCCCCACCACACATACCCACATGCACATATACACATATAAGTTTGTAGGGTGAATTTGTACTTGCAGAATTACATTTTACTTTGCTCAAAAACTGTATGACTCCATGTAAGCTTCTGTAAATCCTTTTTTTTAGATTAAAATCAGTCTGACTACTGTGGCACAGACAGCCTCACACAGGGAAGCTGACACTTTCAAAACGTTATCTGGCCAATATGACACCAATTGTTAAAGCGTACTCGAGAATGTAACTTTTAAAAAAGTTTTGCAATTTACATATGAAAGAACTGAAACCAACATGATCATTCTAAAAGATGAAAGACTTAAGGTCCAGGTTTTTTTCAAATGTAATTTCAGTTACATCACACTGTAAACCTTTGCAATAAATTCTGTGTCTTACAGTGTTATTCTCCACAATTTGGAGACGCTGGTGTTGGACTGGGATGTACAAAGTTAAAAATCACACAACACCAGGCTATAGTCCAACGGGTTTATTTGGAAGCATTAGCTTTCAGAGCGTTGCTTGTTCATCAGGTGGGTTGAGGAGAATAAGATTGCAATCTTACAGAATTGGTGTCATGTTGGCCCAGATAATGTATTGAAGGTGTGAGTTTCCCTGTGAGGCTGTCTGTGCCACAATGGTCAGACTGATTCTAACCTAAAAAATGGATTTACAGAATCTTACATGGATTCATGCAGTTTTTTGAGGAAAGTAAAATGTAATTCTGCAAGTACAAATTCACCCTACAAACTTATATGTGTATATGTGCATGTGGGTATGTGTGGTGGGGAGTTATGAGTATCTGTGAGAGAGTGCATGTATGTGTGTGTGTGTGTAGAAGTGTCTGTGTGTGTGTATAGTGCAATGGGGTCACCTGTAGTGTGACATGAACCCAAGGTCCCAGTTGAGGCCATTTTCATGGGTACTGAAATTGGCTATCAGCTTCTGCTTGGCCACTTTTTGTTCTTGCCTGACCCGAAATCCACCTCGGAGGACGGTCACCCGAAGTTCCGAGGTCGAATATACTGGACCGCTGAAGTGTTCTCAAACTGGGAGGGGACACTCCTGTCTGTTGATTGCTGTGTGGTGTCCATTTATCCGTTGCCGTAGCCTCTGCTCGGTCTTGCCAGTGTACCATGCCTCAGGGCAATTTTGCCTGCAGTGTATGAAATAGACAATGTTGGCTGAGTCGCATGAATACCTGCCACGTACATTGTGGGATGTGCCCCTGTGCGTAATGGTGGTATCCATGTCGACACTCTGACATGTCTTGCAGAATCTACCTTGACAAGGTTGTATGGTATCGTCCTGAAAGCCGGATAGTTTGCTATGAACAATTACCTGTTTGAGGTTTGGTGGTTGTTTAAAGGCGAGAAGTGGAGGCATGGGGAAGGTCTTGGCGAGGTGCTCATCCTCATTGATAATGTGTTGCAGGTCGTGAAGACCATGCATAGTTTTTTGGCTCCTGGGAAGTACTGGACAATGAAGCTCGTGTCTGTCTCCAGAGAAGGTCATTACGGTTCCTCGCTATGGCACGTCAGAACTGACGGTCGATGAGTTGAGCATTGTACCCCATTCTTATGAGGGCATCCCTGCGTATTTCCAAGTGCCCGTCACGTTCCTCCTCATTTGAACAGATCCTGTGAATGCGTAGGGCTTGTCCAGAGGGGATGGCTGTTTTACTATGTTTCGGGTGGAAGCTGGAGAAGTGTTATCTGAGGGTTTGCAGTAGAGTGAGGTGCTGATGTGCCCATCCTTGATGGAGATGCATGTGTCCAAGGATGAGACAGATAGTAGAGAGTAGTCCATGGTGAGTTTGATGGTGGGATGAAACTTGTTGATATCATTGTGTAGTTTTTTCAGTGACTCCTCTCCATGGGTCCAGAGGAAGAAAATGTCGCCAGTGTACCTGATGTATAGTGTTGGTCGGAGGTCCTGCATCAAGAAGAAGTCTTGTTTGAACCTGTGCATGAAAATGTTGGCATATTGGGGTGCAAATGTCGTCCCCATGGCTGTTCCATGTGTCTGGATGAAGAACTGGTTGTCAAAGGTGAAGACGTTGTGATCAAGGATAAAGTGGATAAGTTGTAGGACGGTGTTTGGATATTGGCAGTTGTTGGTGTTGAGTACTGAGGCTGTTGCTGCGATGCAGTCATTGTGGGGGATGCTGGTGTAGGGTACTGAAACGTCCATTGTGACGAGGAATGTTCCCGGTTCGACTCGTCCGTGGGTGCTGAGTTTCTGTAAGAAATCTGTAGTGTCACGACAGAAGCTGGGGGTCCCGTGTACAATGGGTTTCAAGATGCCTTTGACATAGTCAGAGAGGTTCTCACACAGAGTCCCATTGTCTGATAAGATGGGTCATCCTGGTGTGTTGGCTTTGTGTATCTTCGGAAGGCAATAGAAGTCGCCTATGCAAGAAGTATGTGGGATGAGTGCACGTAGGGAACTCTGAAGAACTGGATCCAAAGTCCTGATTAATGTGTTTAGTTTACGGGTATGCTCTTTGATCGGATCCAGTAGTTGCCTGTAGTGTTCCTGTTTGTTCAGTTGTCGGTACACTTCCTTGCAGTAATCTGTTCTATTCTGAATGACAATGGCCCCTCCTTTATCTGCTAGTTTGATGACAATGTGATTGGTTTTCAGAGGATGGATGGCATTGTGTTGTGATCGGGTGATGTTCTGCTCTATCTTGTGGTTACGGCTGATGAACCTGGCATTTATATATTTCCTGATGGTTTGAGCATACATGTCAAGCCCAGGTCAGCCGCCCTCCGGTGGGATCCAGTTGATTCCTTCTTTGATTGCTCCTCTACGGATCCCTGTGATGACTGTTCAGGTTTGTCGGTGGGCTCATTGAGATCACTGCTGGCATCTTGAAAGAATTCCTGGAGTCTCATTCGTCTGATGAATTCCTCCGTGTCTGCTGCAAGAACCATGGGGTCCATTTTGATGGTGGGGCAGAAATTGAGATCCCTGCTAAGAACTACAATCTCTTCCGATTGAAGGGTGTGGTCCGATAAGTTGATGATCAACTTCCCCGTGGTGATAACATTTTCCACTGTGGTGCCGGGTGGGCTTGGCTACTGCTGGTGGTTACGCCAAGTTTCTCCAGTTTCTTGTCCTTGGTGTGCATGTACATGGTGTAGTTTTGTCGCCTTGCCTGTTTGGCAATGTCCCGTCACTATACTGCTGTATCTTGAGTGCAGGCTGAGAGTGTGGACTCCATCTAAATTTCAAGGTTGTGGCGCTTGCTGTAGAGTTGGTGCACGAGGTGATTGAGGAGTTTGCAAGAGGTGCGGTGGCAAAGTCTCTCCACGTAGTCTGTGTTGTAGTCGATTTGAGTGGGTTCGTAATCCGTAATCCTTTTGGGATCTTTCCTGCTTGTCTGTGTTTCTGTAGAAACTTGATGTCTGTGTCGATATGTGCGATCTTCTTGGAGATCCTCTCCACTTTAAGCTGGCAATTAGTGGTGTCGATGGTAGTCATGATTTGGAGATGCCGGTGTTGGACTGGGATGTACAAAGTTAAAAATCACACAACACCAGGTTATAGTCCAACAGGTTTATTTGGAAGCACTAGCCTTCGGAGCGCTGCTCCTTCATCAGGTGATTGTGAAGAATAAGATTGTAAGACACAATTTATAGCAAAAGTTTACAGTATGATGTAGCTGAAATTATATATTGAAAAAGACCTGGATTGTTTGTTAAGTCTCTTATCTTTTAGAATGACCATGTTGGTTTCAGTTCTTTCAAGATTTTGTAAATCTGTTTTTTTCATTAGAATCAGTCTGACCATTGTGGCACAGACAGCCTCACAGAGAAGCTTACACCTTCCACATATTATCTGGGCCGACATGACACCAATTATTAAAGTTCACTTGAGAATGTAACTTTCTAAAAGAAATTTGCGATTTATATATGAAAGAACTGAAATCAACAGGGTGATTCTAAAAGATGAGAGATTTAATAAACAATCCAGGTCTTTTTCAATATATAATTTCAGTTACATCATACTGTAAACTTTTGCTATAAATTCTGTGCCTTACAATCTTATTCTCCACAACCACCTGAAGGAGCGACGCTCCGAAAGCTAGTGCTTCCAAATAAACCTGTTGGACTATAACCTGGTGTTGTGTGATTTGGACTGAAGGGTCTGTTTCCATGCTGTACATCTCTATGACTCTATATATGTTGCAGCAACTTCATCTCCATGAAGGTGGCAAGCTAGTTGGTTCAGTTGGCTGGACGGCTGGTGCGAATCAAGTTGGTGCCAACAGCATGAGTCTTGATCCAAATGGGGTGGATTTAGGATCTGCTTTCTTACTCTACGAAATCACAGTGCAGCAGGTCAGGCTAGTCTTTGAGTAGAAAACTCAAGAAAAACATACCCCAAATTCTAAAACTTGTATGGCAGAAGAATTGAAAAAATTTTCCACAATCAGCGAGATTGCAAATTATTGTCCATCAAATTAGCCTTATGATATTGTGCTGCCCACAATCGTTCTAGATGGGGAATTGGCTCGGGGAGGGGCTCCCTGTGTAAAATGATTCTCATCCTCCACTTTACTATCACAGGTCCATCTTTAGCATCAGTCAGCTGAGTCACTGAAGTGACCTGCAAAGACCCCTCCTTTTTTTTAAGAGCACAAACTAACATATCGTTTACTAACAAACCAGAGCTTACAGTTCTGGTTTGTATGTTGGTCAGTGGATGAGTGAATCAGGAAATGGGGGAGGTGGTCATACAGCAATAAAGTCAGTGGACTAGCAACCTAGAACCCCAGGCCAATGTTCTAAGTAAATGGGTTTGAATCCCACCGTAGTGAGACTTGGTGGAATTTGAAATTAGGATTCAATAAAATCTGCAGCCTAACGGTGACCATGTAACCATCGTTGATTGGCTGATAAACCCATCTGTTGCAGGGAAGGAAATCTTCCATCCTTATTTGGTCTGGCCTATATGTGACTCCAGACTTATAGCAATGTGATTAACTCTTAACTGTCTTCTGGGTAATTAGGAATGGCCCACGAATGCTGGCTTAGCCAATGGCAAATGAATAAAAAAGGCAGGTGGGTAAGTGGATCACGTGGTAGGTCATGTGATGGGGAACTGTTCATCAGAAATTGGAATATTCTTGGCAAATCCCATGTAGGTCTGCCTATCAGACTATCCATGGGGTCATGTTGTGCATCTTTGGTCATACATTTGGTCTCTTATGACCGAAAGACAGGTGGAATAGGCACTAACAGAGTAGCGGAATAAAACATTGATCTGAACAAAGATGTTAAACAATCTGCATATATAAATAGTCATTGAGTCATATAGCACAGAAACAGAGAAATGGAGCCTTCCTGAGTAAAAATAAGAAGTACTAGATCATGAGTGCACTGAATTTTTTTAAAGACTTTGTACCATGCAATGTGTGATACTCTCATGTATGTACCCAATAACTTTTAAATTGGCTTTTCAACATCAATATCTTCTATAAGCAATTGCTTGTGCTATAGCAATATACATTGCAAGTTATAGTTACTACAATGAAGCCATAAGTTTCAGCATGAACAACAGCTTACACTGATGGAGTGTGCTGGCGAAACTTAGCAAGTCTGGTAGCACCTGTGGAGAGAAACAGTTAATGTTTTGAGTCTGGTATGACTCTTCTGAGAGGATCTGCTGCCAATCATGCTGGGTTTCTCCAGCATTTTGTTTGTTTCAGATTTCTAGCATTTCAGTATTTGTATTTATTTGAGCAGCTTACAATGAAATGCTAAATATCTCCACCAATATATTGGATCACATAATAAACATCAGAAACAGCTTACCTTCATGTATCATTTTTAACACAATAAAATTTCCCATGAGACTTAATAGGAGTTTAATCTTATATTTTATACCAAGCTGAAATAGAAAAAAAAGATCAGATGATCAAAAGCCTCCTCAAAAAAGTAACTTTCAAGGAGTGTCTTAACTGAACAGTTTGAGGAGAGTTTTAGGGAGATACTCCCAAAGCTGAAGTCGCCAAACGACAAGTCAGTAATGCATGAAAGGCCAGAAAATGGAGAACTCAGTGGGTTGTGGGGCTTGCAGGGGTCTCAGAGATAGGAAGAAGTGAGGCCACAGAGGATTTGAACACTTGGATGAGAAATTAAAAATTGCTGAGTACAATCATGGGGGCTAATGTAAGTTTCATGAATTTACCTTCTCTGTAAAGTACAGAGGAACACATCTCTCCCGCCCATTCCTGGACCTCTCCACCTCAGTCTCCAGCGACCGACTCAATAGGGACATCTATTTCAAATTCACTGATTCCCACAGCTACTTTGACTACACTCCCACGTCCTGCAAAACATGATCCCTTATTCCCAATTCCTTCGCCTCCGCTGTACCTGCTCCTAGGAGGAGCAATTCCACTCCAAGATTTCCCATTTCAAGGACTGCATTTCCCCTCCCATGTGATCAATAACATCCTGCAGCGCATCTCCTCCACTCCCTGTACCTCTGCCTTCGAATCCCACCCCTCCAACCCCAACAAGGATAGAACTCCTGGTCCTCAGCTTCCACTCCACAAATCTCCAGATACAGCGCATTATCCTCTGCCATTTCCACTACCTTCAGTCAGATTCCACCACCAAAGATATGTTTCCCTTCGCATCACTATCTGCGTTCCGCAGAGGCCATTCCCTCCATGACTCCTTCATTAGGTCCATGCCTTCCACCAATCCACCCTCCACACCTGGCACCTTCCCTTGCTGCCACAAGAGTTATAAAACCTGTGCCCACGCGTGCCCCCCTCACCTCTGTCCAAGGCCTAAAGGATCAGTTCAAATCCAGCAGATTTTCCTGCACATCCACCCACCTCATCTACTGTCTGTTGCTCTCGATGTGGTCTTCTCTACATCAGGGAGACAGGATGCCAACTGCACCAGTTCAGGGAATGTCTCTGGGACTCACGCACCAACCGACCCCACTGCTCTGTGGCCAACCACTTCAACTCCCCCAAGGACATGCAAGTCCTGGGCCTCCTCCATCGCCAAATCAAACCCACCCGCAAAGTGGAAGAACAACGCCTCTTCTTTTGCCTAGGGACCTTCCAACCACACTGTATCAATGTCAACTTCACCTGTTTCCAAATCTTCCCTCCCCACACCACCTCATCCCAGATCTAACCCTTCAACTCGGCACCACCCTCTTGACCTGTCAATCTTCCTTCCCACCTATCCACTCTACTCTCCCCACCAAGCTATCACAATTACCTCCTACCTATTGTCCTCCCACATACCTTTCCCCCAGCCCGACTCTCCACCCCATCCCACCCCAGTTATCTCTCAGAACCCTTCCCCCTCCACATTCCTGATGAAGGGCTGATGCTCAAAATGTTAACTCTCCTGCTCCTTGGGTGCTGCCTGACCTGCTGTACATTTCAAGCACCATACATTTTGGCTCTGACTCTCCAGCATCTGCGTCCTCACCATCTCCTACATCACAACCTGAGAATGGGAATGGATGGCTGTTCAGATCACAAATGAGATAAAGATTGGAGTATTGAATAGAGTGCTATTATAGAGACAGCTATGTTAAGGATGAAGATAATTCCACAGGGGTATTTTTCTTGATTTTCAAAAGGTATTTAGTAAAGTATGTGATCAATCAGAAAAGTGAAGGTTCATCTGAACAGAGAACAGACTTGGTGAGGTTCCATGACCTAACATTTGCAGTGAGTGTGGGTTGAAAAATTGCTTATAGCTCAAAATGTACATCTGCATGAATGAAAGGAAAACCAGAATGCTTGCCTATAATTTCTAAATTTGTGATCCTGTGACCTATTGTGTCTTTCATAGAATCCCTACTGTGTGGAAGCAGGCCATTCGAAACTGACCCTCCGAGGAGCATCCTATCCACCTATCTTATCCCTGTAACCCCTCATTTCCCACAGCTAATCCACCCATCCTGCACATTCCTGGCCACTTTGGGCAATTTAGCCTGGCCAATCCACCTAACCTGCACATCTTTAGAATGTGAGAGGAAGCCAGAGCACCAGAGGGAACCCATTCAGACATAGGGAAAACGTGCAAATTCCACACAGTCACCCAAGGCAGGAATTGAACTTGGGTCCCTGGTGCTGTGAGGTAGCAGTGCTAACCATAAAGCTAACCATAGAGCCACCCCAATGACTCATCTGGTCATAGTTGTCCACTGTCCCTCAATTTCACGATGACATCTACTGAATTTCTGCCGCAGGTCTCCACATGACTAACTCTCACACAGATTCATAGAGATGTACAGCATGGAAACAGACCCTTTGGTCCAACTCATCCATGCCAACCAGATATCCTAACCTAATATTGTCCCATTTGCCAGCATTTGGCCCATATCTCTCTAAACCCTTCCTATTCATATACCCATTCAGATGCTTTTTAAATGTTGTAATTGTACTAGCCTCCACCACATGTCTGGCAGCTCATTCCATACACACACCACTCTCTGCGTGAAAAAGTTGCCCTTAGGTCCCTTTTAAATTTTTTCCCTCTCACTCTAAACCTATGCCCTCTAGTTCTGGACTCTCCCATTCCAGAGAAAAGACCATCTACGAGTACATGGGGCAGCATGGAATCTGGACTACACAATGTGCTTTCTTTTCATTCCTTCTGTACTGCTGCTCTACATCACCAGCAAAGCACTTGGATTCAAAGCATGATGCAGCCAGGCAGATTGTTGCCATCTTGAATGGGTGAAAGCAAGCTCCTATTGAACATGTCAATGTTGTAGTGTTTCAAGAGCAGTTTCATAGCATTTATTTTACTTTCCCAGGAATGCTGGTGCTTTGAGAGTTGACCTGGTAAAGAAGATGCTTTCTGGCCATCTTGACAAAATGTCCAGCCCACTGTAAATAATTTTGCAGGAGGTTTGTCTGCATGCTTGTGGAGTTGGCTTCAAGAAGGACCTGAACTGTCTGTTCAACAGTCCACCCACTGAATCTGAGGGAGTAGTGGAGACATTGCTAGTGAATTTTCTTGAACATGCTTGCGTATTGTTGATAAACAGACCAGGTGGTGAAATTCCACCTAAAAATGAAATGACTGGTTATTCCATATTACAGCTACAGACGATAGTACTAATGGAGAATTCTCTGCCTGATAAACAACAGTCAGTGGTGTTTGACTGAGATTTGTTTTGATCCCTAATAGTTTATAATATTTGAGTTAACTGGAATGTAAGAGTT
The DNA here is from genome assembly GCF_004010195.1 of Chiloscyllium plagiosum. NCBI lineage: Eukaryota > Metazoa > Chordata > Chondrichthyes > Orectolobiformes > Hemiscylliidae > Chiloscyllium > Chiloscyllium plagiosum. Next base: position 96,626,258 of record NC_057710.1, on the reverse strand, counting down.
AATCTTAACTCAAACTACTCTGCAGGAATAAAGTGGGCTCAGCTCAGATATTCCAGTTTACATCTAATTTTATATTGCAGTTTATAACTTGAGTTTGACATGATCCAATCTGGATAATGTCAAGAACAGTAAATTAAAATTATGTCTATGATTTTCAAATTTGGACAGCTAAGAATAGAAACATCAAAGAGGTAGGTTGTAGTCTATCAGCTTGACTTCAACACGGATAAATGCAAGATAATTTAGATAGGAAAAGAAAACAGTAAGCAGTCTTATTGGACAAGTTTCTACTTCACACTTAGTTGACGGAACTTTGTTTGCCTAAAGCCTATCTCTCTGGGTATACATTAATGGATATGCTGCAAACGTGTGTGTGTCTTGGGTTGGGGAGGGGGGGGGAGGGGTAACAGCGCAATAACATTTTCTGCTGCAGGTCAGGAAGAGGCCAATCACCACTTTCTCAAGTCACTCCACATCCTGAGCTCAAGAAACTAAAAACCTGTCTTTTTACACATGGTAAACTTTTTTTAGTCTCTTCCATTTTACTGGGGATCGCCACATGGTGACCATCACATATCTCTGCTTTTCTGCTTCAACTTGTTCTTCCTATTGTCTGTTTGACCACTGCATCTTTCTCGACCAACAATGGCAATACCTTCACTTTGATCTTCTCATTGACCTTCTGTCCCAATATGGCTAGCATATCTTCTGTAGTGGTTTCCCCATCCATCCAGATATGGTCATCTCTGGAGGACATCAATACCTATTTCATTTATGGGGTCAATTTCTATAAATATTCAAGACATTCAGCTTGACCACTCTGCTACTGCCCTTGACTCCAATGAGCTGTTCGATTGAGTGTCTCATTCCTATTAAAACCTCCACAGCCTAGCTTCTTCTACCATTAATTCCCTACTTCTTCATTATTCGATTGTTACATTACTTCAGTGTATTTGAATGAGCTTTAAGTCAGCTTTAAATCCCATACCTGGTGTACCTTCAACTGTGTAAAAGGCTTATCCCACGACAGTTGATAATCTCATCAAGGTCGTCATCACAATTAGTTTTGACCTATCCAAATTCTGACACCACCTTTTTTATGGTCCTAGGCAACTTGTTTGGATCCTACCGAGTTGATCCTACCTGCAACAAGTCTTACGCTCATACAGTCTTGTCTTTCCCAAACTCCATTTGTCTTCAGTTACCATATTACGCTTGCTTTCAACTATCAGTGAAGAACTAGTAAATGGCACAAAGAACACAATCTCCATTTGCTTAGTCTTACCAGCAAGCTGGTGTAAAGCCGTTTAGCCTTGGCCTGAATTCAGTTTTGCGGATTAGTTGGAGGCACTAATTAAATGCTCTACTGCATTTTTCAGGGAGGGCATGCCTGGCCACCCTTCAGAGGGGCCAATAGTAGCCCTTTTATCATGGGACCAGGAAGACCACTCCTGCTTCATCTAGAAGCATCAAAACAGAAAATTAATAATTTGGTCACAAAAACAGAAATTGCTGGAAAGGCTTAGCAGGTCTGGCAGCACCTGTGGAAAGAGATCAGAATTAACGTTTCAGGTCCAGTGATCCTTCCTCAAAACTGGATCTCAGATCTTCTCCAGCAATTTCTGTTTTTGTTTCTGATTTTCAGCATCTGCAGTTTCTTTTGATTTTTATGGATAATTTTGTGATAGGCAGTGGCAAGTCCCTTTTAAGCCCTGCTGTTTAGCCTGGTCACCACCTAGTTAAAGGTGGGAGGAGAGTATGAGCACTGCTTGAACACAATTTGTCCACTTTTATCTTGATAATACAATCAGGGTACTATGTATGATATAGGACACATGCTTAATCATGGCTTCCACCTGAATCAGGCAATTTCCTGTGAAAACCTTGCAGGTGAAATCATGGATGGATAGACCAGTAAATGTGGTGGTTCAATTTCACTACCCCATTGCCACCTAGTTAAAATCTATCCTTTTTGAAATTAAAATTATTGTATGCATTAATATCCTCTACATCTTGCTCCACCACCTCTTAAAACAGCATTCTGCCTTTTGGGGGGGGGGGGGGGGCTTTTGCCAAGCTCTCCTGTTATCCCCCCAACTTGATATCACTCTCTCCACTTTTAAAAGTCTTTTTAAAACCAATCTTTTTTACCTCATCTTTGATTATCTCTGATTCCTGCCAGACTATTGTTCCATACTGAGATGTTGATTGTGCTAGATAACTGACAAATGTTACAGAACGGTTAAAATCAATGCTGATTTAACAAATGTTTCTATGGAGGACCATAGCTCCTAGAAGGCAGGTACAAAAGTAACAATGTAAGTACTACCATATAATTTTTAAATTAAAGATCTGATCAGCAACATGTAGATAATTCATATTAACAAGACACTATTCTTAAGACTAAGTCTTATATGGTTCTCTTTAAATTATGTCTGTAGCTTATGTTCGCATTTTCAAGAATACTTATGATGTTGTATATTGGTCCACATCACTCTTTTAACTCTCTGTCACTACCTACTCTAGTCTGACTTACTTCATAACTTATTGAGTACAACTGAAAATTGACAGTGTTAGCACAAAATGAACATTTCATAAATGGAACCTTGTGCTGAACATTTGCGTACAGAACGAACATGAAAAGCAAACTAATTTTGCAGACAAGATTTTCTTTAGAACAAAATGAGTTCCGGAGTCACTAGCCAGAACATTTAGTTTTAAAAACATGTCAAAGTTCAAAGATATTCAACTTCTGAGGGATTGTAATTTTTCTGATCCAGCAGACTGCTATTCAAGACTTATCCAGATATGTTAGGTCAGTAATCTGAGCTGCCAGGTTTGCTAAAGACAAGTGGTATGAGATCAGTTGCAGTCACTATAATGTGTCTGCTTTTGCTTGAATGCAGGATTTCTTCAGGAAAGGGCTGATCTTGCAAAATCCAACTTCTAGCATGGAGCCTCACCTACTAGAAATGCATATCAGGAGTTTCTGGCAAGTTTATAAACTTGTTCTTCCGTGTTGTGCATCTGCAGTGCTATCCACAGACTTCGGTACAATTCTCCACAAGGAGAATAGTAATAACCTGAGTCCACTTTTATTAGAGTTGTACAGACAATGTATCTGTAAAATTATTTTGATGTTCTTTCAGCTGTTCAAATATCTAAAAACTAACCAGAGTGTCTATTATCTCCCAGTTTGCAAGATTCGTTGGATTTCAAAAATCTGATAATTAGATAAAGATTTAAAAAAATTGGATATGTTTGCATTACATTTTCTATAAGCTCTGATAACATTCAAAAATAAATTGTCACAATGATTAAGTTATTTTGGGCAGCGCAATTATTGAGAAAAACCTTTAAGAGTACCTGCTTCAGTGCTATAGGCCTTGAAAACCACAATACATAACATCAATTCACCACCATTTGCCCACCCTCAAGTTTTTGCAATTTCCTTTTACAGAGATAAATGTATTCTACAGAATGCGGTCCTGTCTTTTTTTTCTGAAGTATCCCTTTTTATTTAGAACAGATCTCAGCTGGATATATAAAACACATTTCAATATCAATCTTAAATTCTTGAGGGTTTCATAATTTGGAAAGATAACTGTATCATTGCAATACCTTTCTGGACATTGTCTTTATGAAGCCTCTGCCTTGTAAGTACTAGATTGTGTGCAGTCTTCCTCTGCTGTAATACTTTCTTGTTGAGTTTGCTGATCTCACATTGTAATGCAATCATTGTATAAAATTAGAATTGACCATGGTGTCTTGCTGCTTTTTTGATTTCACTCTTTGTTTCCTGCATATGTAGGCTGCATTTCAGCTCAACGCTTTGTTCAGTACAGTTTAATTTCAGTACAGTGAAAGAGAAAAACATTTGATTACATTTTGTTGTAGGTGGACTCAATTCATTGTATACAAATACAACAAATCTTTCTTGATAAAATAATTACTTTTTCCACATAACAAATCGTTCACTTGCTCTTTTCACAGAAATTAAGAAATTAGAATAACAACTTTGGCATTGAATGTATCTAACTGGTACATTTTCCAACATGCTCAACAAACATAATTTTAAATTATAACATTAAATTGATTGAAAAACTCAGCATAATGCTGAGTCAAAGCAACGATTGAGTGGAAAAGAAAGACTGCTTTCAGGAAAAATTCCATTTATGTTTATATTCAGTTTTTTATTGCCTGCATAATTAAGTCCTTGTATCTTATAATTATGTTAAGGATATTTCATTAAACATCTGTCAAAAATTATAATATGTAATTAATTTCAGTGATAATGTACTCCCACAAACTAAAATGATTCTATAATTGATTTCATTTTAAAACATAAAAAGATTGAACATTTTAATTGGTGATAAATTGTAATAAGTAAAAGTCCTACTGAATTCGCTTTTGTGAGGTATTCACATTTGTTTCTCCACTATGCTAACATTACTACATTTATAAAGAAATTTGTGTTTCAATAAAGTTATTTGTTCTGGCTAAAATTTTATATTTGTATGTTAAATAGCATGAATGTTGCTTGAAGAAACAAAGTCTGATTGTATTTTTGCAGGATGCATATAACAAAGGACAGCACAAATGTTAGCCACATGCTTAAATTTATCTCCATTTATTACTCACTTTTTTATATATCATGTTATAAATAGTTAAGATCTGTCAATAATACAGTAACTAAGTAATCATTGATGCTAAAACGCTGGACAAGATCGAATTTAGTTACCGTAGGTAAAACATGGAGAATGTGAAGATCTATTCATAACATAAATAATTAGAATATTTCATCAACCCTGAAAACTACAGATTACTTGCTTTACCTGGCAAAAGAACTGAGAAGGAGATGAGATTGCTTGTCACTGTGAATTTGTTATGATCTGAAATATGTATTTGAAAGAGCAAAGGAAGCAGATTCAATGGTAACTTGCATAATGGAATTGCAAATACACTTCAAACTGAAAACTGCACAAGGCTGTGAGGAAAGTGTGGGAATGGATAGTTCTTTCACAGAGCCAGCACAGGGCAGATGGGAAGAATGGTCTCTTTATGTGCAATATAATTTAATGATTAGCAAATGACCTGGGATACCACAGCTGACATGTGTACACTGCCTTGATTTGTACATTTTATATTAGGAAAATATTATCTTGGAAAAAAACTTAGAACAAGTTTCTAAATTTGTGAATTTTAACTATACTAGATAATTAAATATGCTGCAGATACAACATTTTTGAATGCTGTTCAGATACTTGGAATATTCACAAAAACAGTACATTTATACATTGGAAAAATTATATTTTATTCTCAATGATTGAATGTTTTATTGGCAAATAGTGTGAATTGACAATTTGAACTTTTTACACTGAAGCTTTACATATAAATGTAATTAATACATTTTATTTAATTATATTTTATCAAACTAAAATTTCTATAGCATTAAGATTAATATAATGATAGTTGAATATGATTTAAAATACAATAAATAAAATGGATGAGCTTGAGGCTCTATTGGAAGTTGGCAGATACGATATTGTGGGAATAACTGAGACGTGGCTTCAAGTGGACAGGGCCTGAGAAATGAATATTCAAGACTACACGTGCTTTCGTAAGGACAGACTGACGGGCAGAGGGGGTGGGTTGGCCATGTTGGTAAGGGATGATATTCAGTCCCTTGCGCGGGGGGACCTAGAATCAGGGGATGTAGAGTCAGTGTGGATAGAGCTGAGAAATTCCAAGGGTAACAAGACCCTCTTGGGAGTTGTCTACAGGCCCCCAAACAATAGTCTGCATGTCGGATGTAAGTTGAATCAGGAGCTGAAATTGGCCTGTCGCAAAGATGTTACTACAGTTGTTATGGGGGATTTCAACATGCAGGTAGACTGGGAGAATCAGGATGGTATTGGACCTCAAGAAAGAGACTTTGTGGAGTGCCTCCGAGATGGATTCTTAGAACAGCTGGTGCTGGAGCATACCAGGGAGAAGGCAATTCTGGATCTGGTATTGTGTAACAAACCAGAATTGATCAGAGACCTCGAAGTGAAGGAGCCATTGGGAAGTAGTGACCATAATACAATAAGCTTCAATCTGCAATTTGAGAGGGAGAGGGTACAATATTTCTGTTGAATAAAGAGAACTATGGAGCTATGAGGGAGGAGCTGGCCAAAGTTCAATGGTGCAATACCTTAGCAGGGATGACAGTGGAGGAACAATGGTGGATATTTCTGTGTATAATGCAGAAGATGCAGGATCAGTTCATTCCAAAAAGGAAGAAAGATCCGAGGAGGAGGCATGGGATGCCGTGGCTGACAAGGGAAGTTAAGAAAATATAAAGTTAAAAGAGAAAAAGTATAACATAGCAAAGATAAGTGGGAAAACAGAGGACTGGGAAGCTTTTAAAGAACAACAGAGGATTACTAAGAAGGAAATACGCAGAGAAAAAATGAGGTACGAAGATAAACTGGCCAAAAATATAAAGGAGGACAGTAAAAGCTTTTTTAGGTATGTGAAAGGCAAAAAAATGGTTAAGACTAAAATTGGGCCCTTGAAGATAGAAACAGGAGAATATATTACGGGGAACAAAGAAATGGCAGAAAAATTGAATTGTTACTTCAGATCTGTGTTCACTGGGGAAGACACAAGCAATCTCCCTGAGGTAACAGTGGCTGAAGGACCTGCACTTAAGGGAATTTATATTTGCCAGGAATTGGTGTTGGAGAGACTGTTAGGTCTGAAGGTTGATAAGTCCCTGAGGCCTGATGGTATACATCCCAGGGTACTGAAGGAGGGGGCTCGAGAAATCGTGGATGCGTTGGTGATTATTTTCCAGAGGTCGATAGATTCGGGATCAGTTTCTGTGGATTGGAGGGTGGCTAATGTTGTACCACTTTTTAAAGAAGGTGGGAGAAAGAAAGCAGGAAATTATAGACCAGTTAGTCTGACCTTAGTGGTGGGAAAGATGCTGGAGTCTATTATAAAGGGTGAAATTATGACACATCTGGATAGTAGTAACAGGATAGGTCAGAGTCAGCATGGATTTATGAAGGGGAAATCATGCTTGACTAATCTTCTGGAATTTTTTGAGGATGTAACTCTGAAAATGGACGAGGGAGATCCAGTAGATGTAGTGCACCTGGACTTTCAGAAAGCTTTTGAGGTTAGTGAGCAAAATTAGGGCGCATGGTATTGGGGGCAAAGTACTAGCTTGGACTGAAAATTGGTTGGCTAATAGGAAACAAAGGCAGCCCACTTGATTGGCAACACATCCACAAGCATCCACTCCCTCCAGCAGCAGCAGTATGGACTACCTACAAGATTCAATTCAATGGCAGTACAGAGAGATCTGGGTGTTCTTGTACACCAGTCAATGAAGGCAAGCATGCAGGTACAGCAGGTAGTGAAGAAGGCTAATAGCATGCTGGCCTTCATAACAAGAGGAATTGAGAATAGAAGCAAAGAGGTTCTTCTGCAGCTGTACAGGGCCCTGGTAAGACCACACCTGGAGTATTGTGTGCAGTTCTGGTCTCCAAATTTGAGGAAAGACATTCTGGCTATTGAGGGACTGCAGCATAGATTCACGAGGTCAATTTCTGGAATGGCGGGACTACCTTACGCTGAAAGACTGGAGCGACTGGGCTTGTATACCCTTGAGTTTCGAAGACTGTGAGGGGATCTGACTGTGACATATAAGATTATTAAAGGATTGGACACTCTAGAGGCAGGCAACATGTTTCCACTGATGGGTGAGTGCCGAACCAGAGGACACAGCTTAAAAATATGGGGTAGACCATTTAGGACAGAGATGAGGAGAAACTTCTTCACCCAGAGAGTGTGGCTGTGTGGAATGCTCTGCCCCAGAGGGCAGTGGAGGCCCAGTCTCTGGATTCATTTAAGAAAGAGTTTGATAGAGCTCTCAAGGATAGTGGAATCAAGGGTTATGGAGATAAGGCAGGAACAGGATACTGATTAAGGATGATCAGCCATGATCATATTGAATGGTGGTGCAGGCTCGAAGGGCAGAATGGCCTACTCCTGCACCTATTGTCTATTGTCTATATTTAAATACATGTATATAAATGATAACAGAATAAAAATTTGTTCTCATTTTTAGATGTCAATTTTCTGTTTAGGTGTTACTAAGTAGAAATATTTCTGTATCAATTGCTTTCCTTGAATTCTGCAAAATGAGACAGAATTTAAAATTCTATGCAAATGGTTTAGATAATTCTATGCAAATGGCATTTCCATGGTATTATTTCTTTTAATTTTATGCAATTAGTAAATATTATTCATAATTTTAAGATTGCAAGAGAGATGGCATAGCAACTAAGAAAACCAAGAGCAGAAAATTTCCATTTTTTTCCATTTAAAATTGAATATTTGTGACTACTTTATGCTAGCTGCCATTTAATGTGAGCAATAAAGTAATACAAAATGCAATTTTCACCCCAAATTAGCTCCTCACTGTAGTTATTAGTACAAAGCCCTCTTGCATGGAACAAAGGCCACTGAGATTATTATAATAGCAATATTTTTGTATTAAGTAATTTTTTATAGTCAGAACCATGAATTTAGAGTCACAGAGTCATATAGCATGGAAACAGCCCCTTTGGTCTAACTCATCCCGGCCAATCAAACATCCCAATTTGACCTAGTCCCATTTGCCAGCATTTGGCCTATATCCCTCTAAACCTTTCCTATTCATATACCCATCTGGATGTCTTTTTAAATGCTGTAATTGTATCCACCTCCATTACTTCCTCCAATAGCTCATTTCATACACACACCATCCTCTGTGAAAAAGTTACCCCTCAGGTCAATTTTAAATCCTTCCCTTCTCACCTAAACCTATGTCATCTAGTTCTGGACTCACCACCCAAGGAAAAAGACCTTGGTTATTCACCCTCTCCATGGCCCTTATCATTTTATTTGCCTGTACAACCTCAGTCTCCGATACTCCAAGGAAAAATAGCCCTAGCCTATTCAGCTTCTCCTTATAGGTCAAACCCTCTAGTCCCAGCAACATTCTTGCAAATCTTTTCTGCATGTTCTCAAGTTTAGTTTTAACTGAAATAACAAATTACGTGCTAACTGTACAAAATGAACAGCAGCTTCCTGCAATCTTCCATGAGATTCAGAGACATCTTTCTCATCTGCGATTCTGTATCTAAAGAATTGTTAATGTTTATTCGGTTGACTGCTGGTGTTGTGTATACCTTAAAAATGACTTCTTGTGAAAGTGAATTGAAGATTATCACAAATAGAGAACATTTTCACAAGGCCCTTTGTGAAATTAAAGCAATTTATCACTTGCTGACTCCACAATTTGCCGAAACTTGTTCTGTTACCTAATGTAAATGATAGCACATAATTTAATATGAAAATGTTGCAATCACATAGAATTTTACTTTTCCGGAAATGATTCAATTAGTGTGACTTTAGTTTGAAATTTCACTTATAAGAACTGAGTTATTTGTTTCAATAATGAAGGTTGGTGGGTGAAAGGGATTCCATGCATCGGTTGTTATTCTTATTAGTAACTAGCAGTTCTTATAACCTCCCCCAATCAACCGCTGGATGCATTCAAATTACTTGGTGACTGTTAGCTCTGTTTACTATATTTGTGTATAATTCCCCTCAAATTCACACCACCTTATTTCAACCAGCTATGTAATTTCCACATTGTAGATGACAAGAGCCAGTTAAGTAGAATATTAAAAATATTCAACCTTCTCAAGGTTACACGTTTTCAATTTAATTTCCTTGAATTGTTCCCTTGAACTGACCTTTTTGATCCTCATTTTTGCAACAGAGAATCTCTCCAATGAAGATATACTTGTGGATTCTATGTGTGATACATCTATGCTTTCAGAGGCTGGATTATATATAGGTAATGAGGTTTGCGAACCACACTACACTGAATGATAGGATAAGTGTAACTCAAGTGAGATTCAATAGCAATGCATCACTTTAATAAAAACTCAAATTCAGAAAGAAAATGCATTTCAGCAAGAATTTAATCTTTTGAAACCTATAATATTGATTAATTTTTGAGGACCAAGCGAGTTTTGAGAAGATTTGTAGCTCAGGTTGAGGTTTTGGATGTAGGATTGCTTGCTGAGCTGCAAGGTTCATTTCCAGACGTTTCATTACCCTACTAGGTAACATCTTTTGAGGACAAAGTTTTGAATGCCAACACTTTGTTTAGTTAATAGATTTCAGATGAAAGTCTTTAAAAACTGGTGTGATTTTAATGGAAATGTAGGCTTTTAAAAAATTCGTTAATGGGATGAGGGCATCATTGGCTAGGCCAGCATTTATTGTCCATCTCTAATTGTCCAGGGGGAAATTAAAAGTCAACCACATCACTGTAGGTCTGGAGTTCCGTGTGCAGGCCAACCAGGTAAGGAGACAGTTTCCATCCCTTAAGAAAATTAATGAACCAGATGGGCTTTTCTGACAATTAGTAATGGTTTCATGGCATCGTTCCAGTTTTTTTTAATTGAACTCAAATTCCACCATCTGCCATGGCAGGATTTGAACCCAAGTCCCAGATATTATTTGGATTAACAGTCCAGTGATAATACCACAAAGCCTTTGCCTCCCCTTCAATGGTAATGCACAGATGTTAATTTAAAAAACCAAGTTTGATCGGCTATATTAATTATTTTCCCAAAGCAATAGTAGTAGTCACAATTTTGCATAAGAATAATAGCAGCCTTTCAAAACTGAAGATAGGGTTGTGGGCTGCAGGGCCTTGGGCAAATCACACTAGAGAAGATTCCGTGCCCTTGTACAAATTCTATCATGAGAGAAAGGGGAAGCTATAAGTCCATGAAGCCCCATCATTACATTAATGATGTCTTGTCTCCTTCAAAATAAACCAGAAATTAAATGGAAGGTCATAAGGCACCACTCACACCTATTCCAAGGTCATCCCCACTCTTCCAGCTCCTCCCAGGTGCCCATGATCACAATGCCATGCACCCCCAAACTATGAGACCCATATTGGTCATCCTGATTTGCCCTCTCCAGGGACAGTTCTACATACAAATGGACGGTTCAGTTGAAAGGAAGGAAAAATACAAAATATAGAGAACAAAGATCCTAAAATTTGTTAATTCTTATCTTTGCTCATGTAGCAGCACTGCCATGTCTGAGCCAGTAGTCTGAAATTGAGCCACTTTCCAGAATTGGATCTCATGATATTGAGGAATCGACGTTTCGGGCATAAGCCCTTCTTCAGGAATGGGGAAAGTTTGTCCAGCAGGCTAAGATAAAAGGTAGGGAGGAGGGACTTGGGAGAGGGGCGTCGGAAATGTGATAGGTGGAAACTCCCAAGTCCCTCCTCCCTACCTTTTATCTTAGCCTGCGGGACAAACTTTCCCCATTCCTGAAGAAGGGCTCATGCCCGAAACGTCGATTCTCCTGTTCCCTGGATGCTGCCTGACCTGCTGCGCTTTTCCAGCAA
>NC_057710.1:96573831-96613965 GCF_004010195.1 Chiloscyllium plagiosum | reverse complement strand
CTCCGCCCCCACCCCAGTCTGATCTATCACCCTCACCTTGACCTCTTTCAACCTATCACATTTCCAATGCCCCTCTCCCAAGTCCCTCCTCCCTACCTTTTATCTTAGCCTGCTGGACAAACTTTCCCCATTCCTGAAGAAGGGCTTATGCCCGAAACGTCGATTCTCCTGTTCCTTGGATGCTGCCTGACCTGCTGCGCTTTTCTAGCAACACATTTCCAGCTCTGATCTCCAGCATCTGCAGACCTCACTTTCTCCTTCTCATGATATTGACTTGAATTACAGTTCAGTGTTGTGAACCTGCTTTAATGTTTAGACTGAGCAGCTTTACTTGATTTTTACTTCTGGCTATTAAAAATCTGACTGTAGTATTTCAGAAGCAGGAAAATTCCTAGTGCCCCAGACAATTTTCCACTTACACTAACACACCATTCCATCTCACTGCAGTTCGTGAGCAGTTCTGGCCACCCTTGAATAAGGCAATTTAACTTTAAGGTACAATTTAATATGTTGTGATTGCCATATTTTGGTAATGTGATATTAGCAACAACTTAGTTACATACCACTTCATTGTATTGAAACTTCCTGAAGTGCTTCACAATAGCAGTATTAAACAAAGTATGATGCTCAGCCACAGAGGAATATTCGGTCAGATGATGAATACTTTGACCAAAGAGTTAAGTTTTAACGTGCCTTAAAGGAGGAAAATGAAAAGATGGTGTAGAAGTGAACGGAGGGAATGTCTTGGGGTCAAGACAACTTTAGCACAGTCACCAATGGTGGAACAGGTATACTTAGAAATGTACAAAGGGCCAGAATTATAGGTCAGTTACATCTGAAAGTCATGGGGCTGAAAAAGATTACAAAGACTAGGGATGGGCAAGGTAATGGAGAGATTTGAAAATACAAAATCTAAAATTTTGAAATCAAGACATTGCTTCATCAAGAGCTGACAAAGATTGGTGAATATGGGTGACAGAGAAATAGGACTTTGCTGTCAGTTCAGATGAATGTTGGTACATCTTTGTTATTCTGTATGTCTCTTCACCCTTTGATTTTAATCTCTAACTTAATTCACCTGGCTCTCTCTGCATTAAATTTGCTACCTGTCATCTTTAAATTTCTCCCACACACTTGCAATCCCTACCTCAGAAATTACAATATCCTCTGGCCTTTATAGATATTTTCTAATGAACCAGTTCAGACATGCTATTATACATCTCTAGAAGAGGTGGGACTTGATCAAAGATTTTCTGGCTCAGAGCTGGATCACTACTTCTGCACCACATTGTAGCCATTCCATTTCCCTGTTTTGATTGTAACGCATTCTGTACCCTGCGTCATCAACTCCATCCCTTTCTACCTGCAATTATCTCGGCCAAAAATCACTTTATTCTCTAATTTTCACACCTGTAAATCAGGAATGGAATTTGTAATTTTGGATCAGTAATCTACAGCTGGAAATTAAATAAAAGCTCCCTTAGATTCTACTGGAGATCCAATAGTTCTTGCATCAATTGCATCAATTTCAAATTGCTGACTGGACAGAAAATCAAACTGGGTTCATTCAAATCCAATGCCATTTAGGTACATCCTGGGTCTTAATATTTAAAGGAAACTAAACTGCGTGAATAGTGAGATTTAACATTATTGTTGAAGTACTTGTAACAAGCTGGCTGACCACAAAAGGAGATGCTTGTCTTGTACAGGAAACATCTGCCACAGTGTTCAGCACAGAGATAAAACTGACAAATGTATTTTGGAAATTCAACGTACCATAATAATATAGTGTGCAAAAATTGATAGAAAATTATAGAAATTAGAAAATGTTCAGGTGAAACAAAGTTGGAGTTTGACATCAATTAAACAAAGATTGAAATTTGGAAGGTGCAGTTTGTGTCAATAGATCAATGGACATTGGATTAACATCACAAGTGCCTCAACTGTTCATTTTGAGATAGTTTTCTAGTTACAGGAATTCCTCTTACACAGGATTATTAATGGTTTGTGAATATTTCCTGTGAACTCGTACATGTTTGCATTTGATATCTCCTAATAACACATTCTGTTTATAGTGTGAACGCCCATCAGACTACCTACTTTACTTTTCATGTGAGACATATTTAAACATTCCTGGAACTATTCAAATTGCTATATCCTTAACTGTTATGTGAAAACAGGGTTTTGAGCTAAAATTCCTGCAAATAGCTACACAGAGTTAGAATTATTGATGTTTAGCTGGAGCTCATGTTGTTGACAGTGAAGTTAAAGGCTATGGTCATTCCACACTTTTCCTTTGTGGTTAATTATTTAACCTAACACACAATCAACCACTAATCATCATATATATGTCAATGTAAGCCTTCTGAGGGTATCTCTTTTGGATTGGAACAGAAGCCTGACACTGGTCTATTGGAGCAGTCCGCAAGACATAACTAGTTAGGTTTTAGATAGTAGAGTTTTCGTTCCTGGAGAGATACCGAGCATGCTTTAATCATGTCAGAAATGTATGAGCCCGCTGCTCCTGATTGTCTATCCACACTTGAACAACTATGACCTGACCAATTTATTTTTCTGAAGATGTAGAGAAAGCAAGACAAGCAGCACATGCTAACATTGACATTTGTCGAAGGAGTGCAGAAGGCAGTGTTGTAGAAAATGCTATGACCCCTGGTCCCACATGAACAGCAGGATTCCTTTAAAGGTACAGCTCAGGCACGTATATTTTTGTACCAGCTTTTCTGGCAGGATTAGTATTCCTGGAGCTATAATTTCTTACTCAGATGCTACAACCTACATTGGCCTCAAATGCAAGTTAGCTTTTGTCTTCTCACATTAAATCTTATTGTATTAAATAGGATGACCCTGGAGATCCATATAGAGGTCTAAATATGGGATAGCGCTTTTAATTACTTCCTGATGCAGAACCAGTTAGCTCTTCACAGCACAAGCTAGCACGCATTTGCTTAAATTTTCTTTGAATTTTATAGGAATGGGGTCAGAAACATACTGCTATCCTTGGAAGAAATGTTAGTCCCAAACCAAACAACATTAAAGGTCACCTCATGTGGACAATTCATATTAGGCGCACTAAGGAAGTAAAGATCAGACTACTGTGCCTCAATTGAAGGAACAGCCATCTTCGAGAGCTGCTTGCAAGTAAAGGGATGGTTATCAGGTTTAGTGTGAGTGGTTACTTTAGTTCATGTTCCTGTATGTTCCTGCTTCAAGAATGCTTTGTATTAACTCAAACACATGATTCTAAGTCACAGGCTGTTTGAACACAATGGACCATAAGATGTCAGAGCAGAATTTGGCCATTCAGCCCATCGAGAATTCTCCACTACTTTATTATGGCTGATGTTTCTCAACCCCATTCTCCTGCCTTCTCTCTGCAACCACTGATCCCCTCACTAACCAAGAATCTATCTATCTCTGTCCAAAATATACTTGATGACTTGGTCTCCACATCTCTCTGCAGCAAAGTGTTCCACAGATTCAGCAATCTCTGGCTGAAGAAATTCCTCCTCATCTCAGTTCTAAAGGGTTGTCCATTCATTAAGTTTCTATATTTGGGTTGTAGTCTCTCCTTTTAGTAGAAAAATCTCTATTTCTACTCTATCTAGGCCTCTCAGTATTTCACATTAACCTTCTAAACTTTGGGTACAGACCCAGTCAAGTCTTCAACCTATCAATTTCTCAACCGCTCCTCATATGACAAACCTTCGTACCCAGGATCATTCTGTTAACCTCCTCTAGGCCACCTCGAATGACAGCACATCCTTCCTTAGATATGGAGCTCAAAACTGTTCACAATATTCGAAATGTTTTCTGACCAGAGCCTTAAACAGCATCAGCAGCCCATGTCTGCTCTTGTACTCGAGCCCTCTTAAAATGAATACTATCATTGCATTTACCTTCCTAACTTCCAAATGAAACTGCATGTTAACTTTAAGAATATCCTGAACTAGGACTCCCAAATATGTACTTCAGATTTCCAAAGCATTTTCCTATTTAGAAAATAGTCTGTGCCTCTATTCTTCCTACCAATATGAATAACCTCATATTTTCCCGCATTGTATTCTATCCGCTACTTCTTTGCCCATTCTCCTACCCTGACCAAGTCTTTCTCAGCCTCCCACATCCTCAATATTACATGTCCCTCCACCTCTCTTTGTGTCATCTGCATGATGTGCTGCAGATATAATGCCCACTGCAAATTGCCAAATATCACTCTGGTTGGTTGGTATATAGGAGCTAGTGAGGACTGCAGATAGTGCCTGCAGGCTTCACTATCTCCTACTTGCCACAAACCATACTGCAAAGCCTCTTCCAACGATGCCCACCTTGAGAAAGTTTTCCTCCTCCCTCCACAAACATCTCAACGAGTCTCTCCACACTTCCAACCGACCTATCACAATCAACTCCTACCTTCGCCCACCTATTGCCATCCCACCTACCTTTCCCCTAGCTCCAACCCCCCCCCCCCATTTATTTCTCAGTCCCCTTACCCATTCCTGATGAAGAGTTATGCCCGAAACATTAACTCTCTCACTCCTCAGATGTTGCCTCACCTGCTGTGCCTTTTCCAGCACCACACTTTATCAACTCTTGGCTTTGAGATGCCCTATTACAGCATCAACTTTACAGATTGTTAGGGCCTTGATCATGAGATTGCCAATAAGATTTACTTTGTAGAGTGTGGAGCTGTTTAAACCCTAGGGCGTGTACTGACCAGAGAACAGAGGCTTTCAAGAGATAATAGTTAACAACCCACTGGCAGACTTCTCAGCTAGTACATTGAGAGCTGGACGCTTATTTGGTTGCTCCATTTCAATGATAAATTTCAGCAAGAATTGAGTTTATTAAGCTGTGTAAATAAATTCTTTGTAGCTGCAGATTCAAATATTGCAAATGTGATATCTAAATACAGGCAAGGGGTAGGAATTTACAAATATGTTGTTCTTTTCTTAGAAAAATGGAGTCATGGAGATAGCCAATTATTGCTGTATCTCGATGGCAACCCCCTGACCAATCAGAATCTACCTATTCAATCTGAGAATTAACAGTGACAGTTCACTGTTCTTGATGCACCTCAATGATGATCCAACCAATCTTCTTCTCATGCCGTATAAAATAGTGTCCCTTTTTTCAAATCTTTATCTTGTGTCCTAATTCTGATGAGTGCAAGACATGAAGCTTCAACTTCTTGTCTCCTGTTGGCAACATTTAAGTTCATACTACCAAAAACCGTTTGCTGTTTTGTTGAGCTGTTAGAAACCAACTTCTAACCCTGTTTTGGACTGATCTTCTGGCAAGTTTTTAGAGGGTGCTTTAGCTTTGAGACTGTTTGGTATTTGAGAAATGTTTAATAACTGTAATGTCAGGTGGCAATTAGGGTTTTCCAATGCGAATTGTTCTTTTTAAAGTGTATATGAATGTTTGATCAAGGACCACAAATAGGCCCTTCAATCCCTCGAGCTTGCTCTACCATTTAATAAGATTATGGCTGATTTGATTGCAACCAGAAATCCACATTCCTGCTGAACTTTGATAATATTTCACCTCTTTCTTACCAAGCAACTATCCATTTCTGTCTTATAAATATTCAAAGAGCTTGTTTCAACCATTCTTTCAGAAAGGAAGTTCCAAAGATTTGTGACCCTATGAGGTCTCTTTTAATGGATGACCCCTTATTTTTAGACAGTTCCAGATTCTTCCATAAACTATCCTGTCAGGAACCCTTAGGATATTATATGCTTCGATTAAGTTGCTTTTTGCTCTTGTAAACTCCAGCAAATACAAGCTGAGCCTGAACAATCTTTCCTCAGAAGACAACCCACCCATTTTCAGGTACCTTGGACTGGTATATGAACTACATAAAGTTGAGGAGATTTGGTACAGAAGCTGAGAGGAGGTGTCCGCATAGAAACATTATGAGAAAGAAAGCTAGAATTTGTATTTTATGCAGTGTTACCCATAGCCTTTGGATGTAAAACTCAGACATCCCACGTTCTTTTGAAAGTGTAGCTATTGTAATATTGGAAACACGTCAGTCGATTTGTATCAAACATTGTTGCAGATAAACTGTTTGTCACTGAAACGAAAGCAAAATATTACAGATGCTGGTATGTAAAATGAAGAGAAAATTCAGAAATACGTAGCAGGCCAAACAGACTCTCTGTAGAGAGAAACAGAGAGAAATTTTTATTTCAATGACTTTTTAACGAGTGATTTTATTTGAGGGTTAACATTGTTCAGGTCACTGAATTTAATACCCCCTGCACTTCTTCAATTCGTGACATGCAACCTTATACATCTATCTGAAAGGGTGACAGGGCTTTCATGTCTCATTCATAAGACAGTACCTGCAATACTGTAGCACTCCTTTAGTCAAGCACTGGAGGAGCAGTGTAGATTTCACTGCTCAAGTCTCAGATTGCAAAGTGAACACACATTCTTCTGACCCAGAGTTATAAGTATTAGCGTTCAGTCACAGCTGACACAACTACAAGCACTATAGGAAATTCAGGCCTTATCTCTGAAACTCAAAGAGAGATACAGTATATCATATTAGAACATCTCCCTGAAATTATCTTTAGCAAGGATGTGATTCACTCCAAAGCTTCAACTTCTGCAACTCCCATGAAATAGGAAAAGGGAATGTGGTGGCAGCACGATGGTAATGACACTGGACCAGTAAACCACAAGCTCAACCCATTGTTCTGAATGCCACCGTGACTGATGGTGAAATTTGAATTAAATGTAAAAATATCTATAATTTAAAATGCTAGGTAACTATTGTTGGTTGTCATATAAACCAATCTGGTTCACTAATACCATTTAGGAAAGGAAATCTGCTGTCCTTACCTGGACTGGACTACATGTGACTCCAGATCTTAAGCAAAATGGGAGGCTCTTAAGTGCCCTCTAAAATGGTTCACAGAGCCAACCATCTCAAGGGAAACGAGGAATGGGAAACAGATGCTAAATAATGTTAACCTTTATTGATTTAATAAGCTTCTTTTGAGTTTGTGCAGCTATAGATTGTATTTAAGTGTCATAATTTGCTGACTGTCTGACATACCCTTTTGGTCACCAATACTGTGAACTGTCTTAATCATATTTGTATCATCGATAGTCACGGGTGAAGTGCCGGAAGACTGGAGGTTGGTTAACATGGTGCCACTATTTAAGAAAGATGATAAGGAAAAGCTAGGGAACTATAGACCGGTGAGCTTGACATTGACGGTGGGTAAGATTTTGGTGGCAATCCTGAGGGACAGGATTTACATAAAATATTTGGAGAGGAAAGGACTGATTAAGGATAGTCAACATGGCTTTGTGCAAGGGAAATTAAGTCTCACTAACTTTATTGAATTTTTTGAAGCAGTAACGAAGAGCATTGATGAGGCAAGAGCAGTGGACATGATCTATATGGACTTCAGTAAGGCTTTTGTTAAGGTTCCTCAAGGTAGACTGGTTAGCAAGATTAGATGACATGGAATACAGGGAGAACTAGCCATTTGGATACAAAACTGACTCAAAGGTAGAAGACAGAGGGTGGTGGTGGTGGAGGATCTCTTTTCAGACTGGACATCTGTGACCAGTGGGGTGCCGCAAGGAGCCACTCTTTTAGTCATTTATGTAAATGATTTGGATGCGAACATAGGAGGTATATTAGTAAGTTTGCAGATGACACCAAAATTGGAAGTGTAGTGGATAGCAAAGAAAGTACCACAAAATACAACGGGATTGTGATCAGATGGGCCAATGGGCTCAGCAGTGCCAGATGGAGTTTAATTTAGATAAATGTGAGGTGCTGCATTTTGGAAAGGCAAATCAGGGCAGGATTATACACTTAATAGTAAGGTCCTGGGGAGTGTTGCTGAACAAAGAGACATTGGCGTGCAGGTTCATAGTTCCACGAAGGTGGAGTTGCAGGTAGATAGGATAGTGAAGGCGGTGTTTGGTATGCTTGCATTTTATTGGTCAGAGCATTGAGTACAGGAGTTGGGATGGTCATGTTGCAGCTGTACAGGATATTGCTATGGCCACTTTTGGAATACTGTGGCAATTCTGGTCTCTTTCCTATAGGAAGGATGTTGTGAAACTTTAAAGGGTTCAGAAAAGATCTACAAGGATGTTGCCAGAGTTGGAGGTTTTGGGCTATAGGGAGAGGTTGAATCAGCTGGGATTGTTTTCCCTGGAGCGTTGGAGGCTGAGTAGTGATCTTTAGAGGTTTATAAGATCGTGAGGGGCATGGATAGGATAAATAGAAAAGGTCTTTTCCCTGGAGTGGGGGAGTCCAGAACCAGAGGGCTTAGGTTTAGGGTGAGAGGGGAAAGATTTAAAAGGCACCTAAGGGGCAACATTTTCATGCAGAGGGTGGTGTGTGTATGGAATGAGCCGTCTCAGGAAGTGGTGGATACTGATACAATTACAACATTTAAAAGGTTAAAAATCACATAACACCAGGTTATAGTCCAACAGGTTTAATTGGAAGCACACTAGCTTTCGGAGCACCGTTCCTTCATCAGGTGATATCACCTGATGAAGGAGCAGCGCTCCAAAAGCTAGTGTGCTTCCAATTAAACTTGTTGGACTACAACCTGGTGTTGTGTGATTTTAACTTTGTACACCCCAGTCCAACACCGGCATCTCCAAATGATAACATTTAAAAGGCTTTTGGATGGGTAAATTAATAGGAAGGGTTTTGAGCGATACAGACCAAGTGCTGGCAAATGGGACTAGATTAGTTTAGAATATCTGGTTGGCATAGACAAGTTGGACCGAAGGGTCTGTTTTCGTACTGTAGATCTCTATGATTCTATGACTCAATGCAAATTCACTGTCATCTACTCGAGTGAGGTCATTCTTCATTCCAATCTGCCCAATCATTTGGTATTACTTGCAATGGCTTCCCTTCCTGTTCTCACACCATTACCTTTGGAAACTCCTAAGGATCCTTGGCCCCCTGTTATCACTCAAATGTAACCTTTAGTGAGATTTTCTGAAAGTACAGCGTTAGTTACCAAAAGTAATTAGGCAACAGAAGGCACGACCATCATGGGAGCAATTAACATATGGGGCTGGCAAGGTTCCAGAACTAGATCAATTCATACCTTGGAGTTCTGTGGCTTTGGGGGCAGTTTACAAAAATATAGACAAATAAGGCTGAAATAACTTCACAAAGGCCAGTATTCTGTCACCAAGCCTCCATTATTTACACTTGCATAGTACAGGACACTGATCCAGCTAGCTCCTAGCATGAGCAAAAGCCCTGATACTCCTGTTTATATCTGTCAGCCAGGATTCCCTGATTGATTCCATCTAGGAGTCCGTGTCTTGCAAAAGACACTCATACTTTTCAAATATCATCCCTGTGTTTGATGAATGAATTAAATGTATGTCCAACCGCCTTGAAGGGGTGTCCACAAACAGCTTATGAAAGGACCAGCATAGTCAACACATAACCGAAACTAGGGTTTACCCAGCCATTCCCACAAATGTGGAGGAGTTGCTAATGGTAATTCAGTAACAAGATGTAGTTTATTATGTAATAGGCTAATGTAACAATATCTTACTAACACTGATTAGGTATGTTAACACTGATTAGGTATTTTCTGGAAACATGGCTTAGATTCCCATTGTGAGAGATGGTGAAACCTGGAATTAAATGCTGACTGTGTAATCACTGTCAATTGTAAAAATCTGGCCTACGTATGACTCCAAGCCTACAGCAAAGCATTGACTCTTAATTGCCCTCTGAAATGGTCTGGCAAGCCACTCTGTTCCAGGGCAATTGAGGAATGGGCAATAATGCTGGTTCTCTATCATCTGCTAGAAAATGGCACAGGCTGATAATATCCTAAATGCCAGTCTTATATACTGGCACAAACCCTTACAGGTATTAATTGTAGCATGTTTCTGGGAATCCTCAACAAATTGCAGATGCTCATGTCCAGCTCCGTGAAGGACAGCCTCCCCACCAGTTTTGCATAAGTCCTCAATACAAGGGATTAGATATTTGTCCAGCTGTAAGAAGCAGTTTACCATTTGTTTAAAATCCCCACAAAGGCGAACTGACCCTTTGGGCTTCACAATTGGCATAATCGGTGCTGCTAATTCTGCAAACTGTACTGGTTTGAAAATTCCTTCGCTTTCTAGCCTCCTGATTTCTGCCTCTAGTTTTGCACGTAAGGCAAATGACATTGGGTTGGCCTTGCAGAACCATGGAATTGCAACCCAGGTCAGCATGTAAGATTGCCTTGGCAACTTTGATAGTCCCTTCCCCAAAAAACCCTCTGCATATTTAATTAGGACTTCACTCAGGCAGCCATTTTCTCATTGAAAACGTTGAGCCAATGAAGTTGAATCATTCTTAACCAATTTTGCCCCCATTAAACTTGGGCCTGAGATTTTTACTACAATCAGTGGCAACTGAACCAGTTGCTCCTCAAAACAGACCAGAATCGAAGTTGTACCCTTAATCTGTAGGGGGTTCCCTGGTATGGTTTCTCAGTCCAACCAAAGTCTTATGCAAAATTTAGGGTTGGAATGCAGTGTGAATTTTGGTAAAGACTGGTTCCGCCATTACTGATACAGCCACATCAATATCAACCTCCTTTAGAACCCAGTGACCATTTATCCAGTGTTTATTTTGATTGGTTCTGATTTGGATGTTGCTAAGCAATTTAACTGTTCCAATCTAGATGTAGGTGGACTTTCCAGGTTGTACATTCTCCTGGATACAGGCCTGTGCTTTCTCTTATTCAATTCAGGCCTAGTGGATCTCTTTTGCTGTCTCGAGTCCACGTAATGGCAGCAACCACAATGGCCTGCTGGCCCAGATCCTCAAGAAAATCTTAACTGTTTGTCTGAGGCTTGCTTTGGTTTGGTGTTTTGTTGTGGGCTGATCTGGAGTTCACCTGTTCAGGATATGTCCTGAGTGAGGCTATGCAATTGCCTTCATTCAAGTGGTGTTCCTCAAGCTCATTTGGCCTGGCGAGGGTGTCCATGTCAGAACATTCTGTAACTCATAAGCTCCAAGTGCCACATTTTCTAATTGCAAAGCCATTTGTAGTGCTTTCTTGAAGTCCAGTTAGGCTTCAGCTAGTAGACGCTTTGCATGGTCACATCATTAGTCCAACATACCAAACAGTCTCTCAGCACCTCACTCAACTCAAAATCACATGACTTTGCCAGTCATCTTAACCTCGTCAAAAATCCCAAAACCTCATTCTGAAACTGCCACGTAAAACTGATAGCATTTCATAATTAGAGGAGGCTTGGGATCATAATATTCCTTAGCTAAATCCATCAACTCTTGAAAGGTTTTAGTGTCTAGTGCTGAAAATGTGTTGCTGGAAAAGCGCAGCAGGTCAGGCAGCATCCAGGGAACAGGAGAATCGACGTTTCGGGCATAAGCCCTTCTTTAGTGTCTAGTGCCTCAGGAAAAGTTAGGCTCCTAATAACGAAAAACGCTGTAGGCCCACAAGCTGTCAGGAGAATTATCCATTGCTTTTTGACTGCCCCAATGTTATTTGCCTGGAAAAATAGTGCATCCTTTCCATACACTGGACTCAGTCTTCGACGGCATGATGAAATGAGTCAAGTTTCCCAAATAGCTGTATGATGCCAGAAATGATTACCCCAACTCAAAGATGACTGGTGCAAACGAATTTTTTCAGGAGTGTTCTTCTCTTGTTGCCACTGATATAACTCCACAAAGGTTGGTATCTCGTCACCAAGACACCCTGCATTTACATGTGTATAGTACATGACACTCATTCAGCTTCCTCACAGCCTGCTCTCAGAGTGAAAGGGTTGTCTGACACTCCTGTTCTGACCTGTCAGCCAGGACTTCCTGATTGGACCTGGTTAACAGCCACAATCGGGGAACTCATATTCTATGAGGTCCACGTGGCTGACCCTGTTCTAATCACTCTAGAGGCCAAGGAGAAATCTGTCTAAAAGGATGAGAACTGTAAAAGATGAGAAAATGCTACAGTGGGAGCCAATGTAGATCAGTGAAATCAGAGATGGTATTGGACATTCCTGGGTGTGAGGTCAGAAACCATCAGCAGAGTTTTGGATGACCTCCAAGTTTACTGAAAGTATAATATGGGAAGCCAGCCAGGGGTGTGTTAGAATAGAAGTAACAAAACAATGAATGATATAATCAATTTGGATCAGTTATACATACTTACCAAAGCTGAAGATTTTACCCATTTATATTTAGTAAAACAAATGAAGCATTTAAAAGAAAATTCTAACATGCTCAGAACTTCAGGATATTTTGTTTTATTTTGAACAGAATAAATGGACTTTACACAATTGTGTAGGTGTAACGGTTGGAAAAGGTAACGGAGGAAACGGACATTGAACACAGCTCATCATTTCCTTTAGAGTTTTAAAAATGGAAAAGTGCTACCCCCTGTGAAAAAAAAACAAAACCCCACAAGTGAGTCACCAACACCTACGGAAAGAAAATCAGAAATTTTAATGCCACTGTGGTTCACCACTATTTTCTTAACTGTGAGAAGATCATTAAGACCAAAATATGATCAGTTACAAACTGAGATACTTTCAGGTACTTTCATAGTTTGGGAAATGATGTGTTTACACTTTAAGTAGAATATAATCCTCATACACCACCCCTTGACCTTATTCTCCAGAAGCAAAGTCGGTGGTGGATTTGGGTCTGAGGAGGCGGTGGGAGCAGTGGGCAGAAGTCCATGAAACAGACTTGTAACAGAGAAGGCAAAGAACTATGGTAGTACTGTGCCCACTCTATTTCAGCCATAACAACAAAGCCAAAGGTGGGTACTAAGCAATATATCTGTTGAACACAAGACTAGCAACTAAAATTGGCAAGCATGCACATCTGAGCAGCATGTATACAATGAAAACAATGCTAACACATAATATGTGATATAGCAGAACATCGACATGATGAAATAGAAAGTTCTGAACAACTAAGGAGTCATGCAATACACAGCCACATAAAGATATTCGTGGTATTGACAGAGGGATAAAGATTGGTCAGGACACTAGGTATAACTATTCCACTTCTTTGAAATAGTGCCATGGGATCATCTACATCCACTTGAACAGGTAGGCAGGGCTCTGATTTCACATCTCATCTGAAAGAATGTATCTTTGATGGTGCACTGTCTTGACAGCGTTACATTTTAATGATTGCATCCATGTCATGGAGTAGGTCCTAACAGAGATCAACCTTTGTACAGCAGAAAACAATTTACCAAGTTTTTTTAAGCTGTATTTTCTTCAAAGAAAGCTTTGCAGGTTTTTCCAGTAGTATTTTACTTTTTGTGAGACACCAGAATTGCAGGCCCTCTGTCTTTTCCAGGGTGTGGGGCCAGTGGGAGAAATGAGCGAGAACAGAGCTGACACTGAGAAGAAATAACTTAGACTGTGGCCAGAACAAAATAGCTTGGCCCTCTGGCTGGTCGATGCCCTGTCTGTTGATCTGTATGGCTGCCTGTACTCCCACAAGCAGATGCTGAACACCAAGTTCTTTGGTAACCAGGCTGTTGTTTCGTTGATATTCAGTCTGTTTTCCAAATCCATATCACCCCATCTAAATCCTTGAACTTTTTTTTATACATAGTCACTGCTGCTAATCAAGATGAGGCTTTTCCTCCTAGCAAGGCAATTCATGGTCACTTACCAGCTGGCTTCCACTACTACTGGGATTTAAATCCACAGTCATGAAGGCCCATGCCAGTGTGCAACCTGAGAGCTTTCACTACTCTGGCTAGCATCCAGTAAGGAGATAGGGGTCCTAAGCTATTCCCATCACCACATCCCGTGTCAGCTAACCCCAGCCCTTACATTCCTCACCAAGTCCTGCTTAACTTGTTCCAGCGATATACCTACTCCCCAATATTTATCTCCACATCCAGCTCCACTGATAATCATAGTTACACATTAGGTCAATCCCAGTAGCGACCACTACTTTCAGTGGCACTAATGAGACAAGAAAGTTGCCATTGATTGGCTGCCTCAAACAGCATTATTGTCCATTCCCAATTGCCCTGGAATTGAGTGGCTTGCCAGGCCATTTCAGACAGCAGTTAAAACTCAACGCTTTGCTGTGGGCCTGGAGTCACATGTAGGCCAGATGTTTACAATGATTGATAGTGGCTACACAGTGGCTTTTAGGCGAGTTTTTAAATCCAGATTTCACCATTTCTCACAATGGCATTCTAAGCCATGTTTCCAGAAAATAAGAACCAAATGTTAATATAGCTAATAATTCTTAGTACAATAATTTACATTACATAATAAACTACTTCTTGTTACTAGGACTCCA
Source organism: Chiloscyllium plagiosum (assembly GCF_004010195.1). NCBI lineage: Eukaryota > Metazoa > Chordata > Chondrichthyes > Orectolobiformes > Hemiscylliidae > Chiloscyllium > Chiloscyllium plagiosum. The sequence goes on along the minus strand of NC_057710.1, from coordinate 96,599,624 downwards.
AAGAGGATTTTCTGTGATGTTAAATTGGAGGTGAGAGAAGGATTATAGAGAAGGGATATGTAGGCTTACAAAACAAAGAGAAATGGAAGCTTGGCAGAGCAGTTATTTTAGTAATGATACATAGGAGTGGTATAGGAAGGGGCAGAGTACACAACACAATAAAGAAAACAACTAGAATTAAAAGAGGAAAAATGGCAAGATAAAATAAACAACTTTTTACCTAAGGCATGTGGTAGTTGGAACAAAATAAATGACTAAATGGCTCAAATAAAGGATAATGGGTGTGATCTTATAGCTACTGGGCAGACATGGTTACAAGGAGATCAAAGCTGAAAATGAAATATTCAGGAGTAAGTAATTTTTTGAAAGGACAGGCGAGAAGCAAAGAGTGGTAGGATGGCTTCGTTTTACGAGTATGATAGCAAGAAGTGATCTTGGATTGTATGACATAGAATGGTATGGGTAGAGGTAAGAAACAACAGAGGAAAGATGACACTGGCGGGAGTTCACAGACCCCCACAATAAAAAAAAATAAAAAGGTAATGAGGGCATGCACTTGTAATTAAATAGGTGATTTTAATCTTCATACAGTTTGGGAAATCTAATTGGCAAGGTAGTTACAAGGAAGAATTGAGAAGAGAGTATTCATTTTAGTTTTCTAGAACAATATAGTGTGAATCCAACCAGGGATTTTGGATCTAGTAGCTTGTACCGAAACATATTTAATAAATGATGTCAGAATAGAAGATCACTTAGGAAACAGTGAACATAATATTGTAGAATTTGACATGTTCTAGTTTGAGAGTGAGGAACTTGGGTTGGAAATAACTGTGCTAAACTGAAAGAAGAGTAATTGCAAATGAATGAGGGAAGGGTTTGCTGGAATGAACCAGGAAAGGAAATTATCAGAAAGGATGGTTGATGAACATGGCAGATGTTTAAGGAATAATTCATGACTCAAAACAAAGATATATCCCAATGAGGAAGAAGGATTCTATGCAGAGGAAAAATGAACAATGGGTAGTAAGGAAGTTAATGGTAGTTTCAATTATTTTTTAAAAAATGCGGCAAAGATCACAGGTAAGTCAGAGGTTTATGAAAGTTTTAAAAAACAATAAAAAATGACCAAAGAAAATAATGAGACAGAAAATAATCTTTGAGGGCAAACTAGCACGTAAAATCAAAATGGACAGGAAGAGTTGTATATATGCAATTGAGAGGCCAAAGTAAACATAGATCTCATAGAGAACGAGGTGAGGAAAATAATAATGGATCACCAGGAAATTATTTAAGAGTTGAATAATTACTTTGTATCAGGCTTCAAGTAGAAACAATGATAGCATACTAAAAATTCTAAATAATCAAGATTCAAAAGGTTGGTGTGAGGGAATAGGAAATAAATATAACTATCATTACAGAAAATGTACTAGACAAACTAATGGGGCTAAAAGTGGAGAAGTCTCCTGGACCAGGTAGATTACATGCTAAGACATTGAAGGAAGTGGCCACAGAGGCAGTGGATGCCCTGATAGTAATTTTCCAAGAATGCATAGATTTTACTAAAGTACTAAAGAATTGCAAAACCACCTAAGAAACACTCAAAAAGGGAGGTAAATAACAGGCCAGTTATATTAATATTTGTCATTAGGAAATTGTTATTGTCTGCTACAAAGAATATAATAGCAGAATACTTAGAACTGCATAATATAATCAAACCAGAGTCAGCATACTCCATGAAGCAGAAATCATATCTGACAAATGTATTACAGTTCTTTAAGGAGGTAACAATGAAGATAGATAAAGGGGATGCAATAGAGATAATATATTTATAATATAAAATTTAATATTTGGACATCCAAATGGCATTCAATAAGTTAATGCTCTTAATAAGCCTATTAAGAATGTACATGAGGTGGTTGGGAGAGGTGGAAGCATAGTGTATAGAGGAATGGTAACTAACGGATAAAGGATTTCCGATAATGGAGACATTTTAAGGTTGGCAACCTGTAACCAGTAAAATTCCACAAGCATCAGTGCTGGGAATTGTGGATGTACTATCACCCAGTTTGCAAATGACACAAAATAGGTATGAAAATAAATTGCAAAGAAGAAAAAGGGAACTTACAAAAAGCTATGGATTATTTAGGTGACTGGGCCTTAATTTTGCAGATTAAAGGAGAGAAGCATGTCATTATCCATTTTGGTTGGAAGAAAAAAAAGGCAACTTATTAAATGGAAAGAAATTTCAAATAGCTTTAGTGCTAAGAAATCTGGGTGTCAGTGTGCATAAGTTACAGAAATCTAGTATGCAGGAACAGAAGCTAATGAGGAAGGCAAATGAAATTTTGACATTTATTGCTAAAGGAATGGTGTATAAAAGTAGGCAAGTGTTGTGCAAAGCATCAGTGAAACTGCATTTGGAGTGTTATGTAGAGTTTTGGCCCCCTTACTTGAGGAAAGATAAATTGCTTTGGTGACAGTTCAGAGAAGGTTTACTCGATTAGTTCTGGAGAAGAATCACTTGTCTTATGAGGGGAGACATAGTCCAGGCCTGTACTTGTTAGAGTTTGAAGAATGAGAGGAGATGTTATTCAGGTATATAAGATACCAAAGGGGATTGACAAAGTAATCACAGAACAGATGTTTCCACTTGTGGGGCAATCTAGAATAAGTACACTAAGGGGTGGCAGATCTAAAACAATGTTGAGCAGGAATTACTTCTTTCAAAGGGTCATGAATCTATGGGATTCACTGCCAGAGTGAGAGATACCAAGAAACTGAATAAATCGAAGGAGTTTGACAGGCTTTTAATCAATAATTGGGTAAAGGGTAATGGGAAGGGGCAGAAAGTGGAGTTGAAGTCCAAATGAGATATGTCATGATTGTACTGAATGACAGAGCAGGCTTGAGATGCTGAATTGAATGTTCCCGCTCCTAGTTCTTAAGTGAGTGAGCAAAAGCTTGGCAGATAGAATATATTGTGGGAAAACCTGAGTACACTTCCGCAGAAAGAAGTTCTGCACATTATTTAAATGGAAATAGACTGCAGAAAACTGGAACAGAGAGGGACTTGGTAGTCCTCATGCATAAATCACAAACATTTAGCACACACATTCAGTAGGTAATAGAAATTGCATATGGAGCATTGGCCTTTATTTCAAATGGAATGGACTGTAACAAGTAAAACTTGCTAAAACTTTACTAAGCATTAATTAGACCACAGTTAGAATACTGGTCCCTTGTCCAGGGAAAGATATACAGTCACTGGAGGCAGTCCAGAGAAGATTCACTGGGTTGATCCCAAATACAAAAGGGCTTTCTTATCAAGGAGAGGTTGTATACATTGGGATTGTACTCATTGGAGTTTCAAAGAATGAGAGGAGACTTTATTGTAACGTACAAAATTCTTAGAGGCTAGACATAACCTCCAGCAAAACTGTCCCCTTGACTTGTCCGACCTGCCCAGCTCCTTTTCCACCTATCCACTCCACCCTCTCCTCCCTGACCTATCACCTTCATCTCCTCCCCCACTGACCTATTGTACTCTATGCTACTCTATCCCCACCCCCACCCTCCTGTAGTTAATCTCTCCACGCTTCAGGCTGTCTGCCTTTGTTCCTGATGAAGGGCTTTTGCCCGAAACGTCAATTTCGAAGCTACATACAAGGCTCCTTGGCTCCTTTCCTGAAAAACTTCCAATCCAGCTGTGCTCTTCCAGCACCACTGATCCAGAATCTGGTTTCCAGCATCTGCAGTCATTGTTTTTACCAGAGTGTGGAGAGGCTGTTACAGCTCATGGAAATTTAGGACCAGAAAGGATCATCTCCGAGAAAGGGGTCTCCCATTTAAGGAAGAAAAGAGGACATTCTTTCCTCAGAGACTAGTGAATTTGTCCAATTCATTATTGCAGAGGGCTGTAGAGGCAGGCTTGTTAAACATATGCAAGATTAAGATTGACACATTTTTACCCAGCAAGAAAATTATAGGTTATAAGGTAAAGGCAGGCAAGTGGAGTTGAGGAGTATCAGATCAGCCATGATCTCATTTAGTGGTGAAGCAGCTGAATGGCCTACTTCTGCTTCTAATTTTTGGGTGTTGTGGGGAGACATTGAAAAACTCTGCAGTACAGAGGCAGTGGACGTCCTGATACATCAATCACAAGTATGCACGTACAGCAAATAATTAGAATGAATAATGGAATGTTTTCAAATATTACAAGCGTAATGGATTCTAAAAGTGAGGATGTTCTGCTACAGTTGTAGAAGGCATTATTCAGACTACATTTGGGTACTGTGTTTTGTTCTAGAGCAGAGCTAGATGACTCTGTTCACCTCTGTTTTAAAAATAAGGGTTTCCAATTTAAGAAGAGCATCAATTTTCTTTAATGATCTTTGGAACCCTTTTCCTCAGAGACAGGGTCACTGAATACTTTAAAGCTGCTGTAAATGGATACTTGACTAACAGGGGAGTCAATGGCAGGTAGCAAAGTGGTGTTGAAGCTATAGTCTGATTAGCATATGAACATGCACACTAACATCTTGCTGTCAAATGAAGAAAGTTTGAGGGGCCTTAATTACCTATTCCACTTCCTAAGATGTATGTTTGTATTTTCTATGTTAAATTCTGTAGCTGAAACAAACTGCTTTTAAGTGACAACAGTATAGAATTTGTTTGCAAAGTTAGATGAAACACAGTTTAAATTTTGTATTAAATGTAGTATCTAATTGAACTGCGCCTTCTTCTTGAAGTATTAATTTGGAGTGTGATTACCATACCACAATATCTTACACTTAAAAGACATGTTTGACTGCCAGGCAGAATAACTAAACATATTCTGCACTAATGCGCAGCAGGTCAGGCAGCATCCGAAGATCAGGAAAATCAACGTTCAGGCAAAAGCCCTTCATCAGGAATGCCCGAAACGTCAATTTTTCTGCTCCTCCGATGCTGCCTGACCTGCTGTGCTTTGCCAGAACCACTCTAATCTTGACTAATCTCCAGCATCTGCAGTACCCACCTCCGCCTATATTCTCCAGTAATGACTGGCCAGCACTGTACTTAACTGGAAGCTTGGAGGACATCCCCTATACACTTACTAATAATCTCTTTTACTTCTCCAAAACTCCTTTTATATAAATATGGTACTACTAGATACAGACCAGAATTTAATATATTCAACGCATGTTGCCTAAAATTAGCTTCATTTCTTAAAAAAAAACCCAGAAATATTTTCTTTAGCTTCTTCACCTCCACCTCTGCTTTAAAGCCTAATCTTAAAACCCTCCTATTTGGAAAAATAAATTAGTTCATATCAGAGGCTAGACATGTCCCCCCTTTTTCAAACTAGGGGCATATTGAATAATAAAATTATGTAAGAATCTTCAAAGCTTTAAAGTTTAGAAATCTTTGATTTGCCTTCAACCTCTTTACTGGAAGGGATATCTTGTAATCAGGATTTAAAATTCCTTTCAGTGGAAAGGGGGAGAAAACAGGTGGCTTAGAGGTCAATTCTGTTCCATCCTAATCTTTCTAAATCTTGTCAGACACCTTGTTGCATTGAAAAAGGATCTGATAGTGGCACTGTCACTTGAATCACACAGTTCTGGCTTCAAGTCCACTTCAGATTCGAGCACACAAAAAAAATCAAGTCTAACACACTTGGAAGTACTGCCCTGTGAATGAGACAAAGCAAAACCCCTATTACTGGCCGGAATGAATACAGAAGATCTTTGGCAGTATTTCAAAGATCAGCATGGGAATCAGCCCAATGTCCTACCTTATATTTATCGCTCAATCAAGGACACAAAAATCAGAATAACTAGTCAATATTTCATTGCTGTTTATGGAAGTTTGTCATGAGCAAGTTATGAAAATGCCACATAAATGCAAACCTTTTTCCAGGAAGTGCATTGGTTTTTCTTTTCCAAATCTAGAAAGACCTTTTGTTAAACTGCACAAACAAAGTTGTATTGTGAGTCACTCATACGTGTGAATTTACTTTTATATTCACTTTCTGTCAGTAATATTTTTACAATAAATGCACTTTTTATTCAGAACAACATTCAAACATTCCTAAATATACAAAAATCAATATAATGAGCAAGAAGAGATAAACTGAATCATCTGACGCCTGAAGCAATACCAGACATTTCCTAACCTCAATGGCCCTGGGGATAAATTAAAATAAAAAGAAAATAGCCTATCTGAAAACAGTTTTAAGAAGATGAAAAATTCCCCTCTTTCCCCCTTTCTCAAGCTGATAGTGGAGACAAAAATGTCAGTCTACAATGCCTGCGTCATAAGCACACTGCTGTATGGCAGTGAAACGTGGACTACATATGCCAATCAGGAGAGAAGACTGAACACTTTCCAATTGAGGAGTATACACCGTATCCTGGACATATCCTGACAAGACAGAGTGTCCAATGCAGCAGTCCTATCTTGCACTGGCCTTCCCAGCATGTACACTCTGCTGAGGTAGCGACGACTGCGCAGGCTGGGCCACGTCCACCACATGGAGGACAGTTGTATCCCAAAAGGATATTCTCTTTGCATCTGGGAAGAGACCCACTGGGCATACTCAGCTGCACTACAAGGAGATCTGCATGAAGGCGCTGGATATTGTTACGGAATTCTGGAAAAGGCTTGCAGCTGACCACGCAAGATGGAGAAGCACCCTGACCCAACATGTTAAAACAGGGGAAAAGAAGCTGATGAGCATACAAGTAGGCATGAAGGAAGGAGTGCATCAGTTCTAGCAGATCAACGACCACATATAGATGTGACCCCTGAGACCGGGACTGTCACTGCAGCATTGGTCTCTTCACTCACAAGCGATGTTGCTTCAGGGAAGCAGAAAGCTAGAACAACGAGGATGCAACCTATGGTCAGCCATGACCAAAAGGGGCCTCACATGACACCCTATATCTCATAATAGCTATGGTTAACAAAAAAAAATCAGTGAAACGCAGATTTAAAATTAATACTCAAACTGGCATCAAGTGCAATTTGTGGAATAGTGTCTGAATCACTACCACCATTTTCATGAGATAAACAAAATAATTAAGTGCTCTGGATTGTGCACCTGCTGATTTTTCCAGTTTGACAGGTTGAGTGGAAGCCACAGTTGTGAACTGAACTGGCAATTTCCTTCTTCAAAATGTGACCTCTGTTGCAGGTAGTTGTCTTGCAGGTGTAAGAGACAATAGCATATGCCACATAAGTGCAATTGGTTTATTGGTCTAGGTGTATGATTATTGTTTTGGGCTTTTGCAATGCAGCAATAATGTCCCTATCTCTGAGCCAGGAGGCCCAGGTCCAAGTCCCACATGTCCTGGAAGTGTGTTATAATATGACCGAACAGGTTAATTAAATATATCTATGCCACATGGACCAGCGACCTATTCAAAACGTTTCATGCCATCTGGAAAAAGAACTGAACACTTTGTCTAGTCTTTCTCTTGTGCAGTGAGTGTTGATTGATGTTGGGGAATAGGGTACCTGTAATTCAAGGGGAGATGGTCAGATTGTCTCATTTTAGAGCTGGCTAGCAGTTAAGCATTGCTTGCCACAGAACACAGAACAGTACAGCACATTACAGGCCCGTTGTCCCCGATGTTGTGCCAACTTCTTATCATACATTAAGATCAAACTCACCTACAAAGCCTTCATTTTACTATCAATTATGTGCCTGTCCAAGAGTCGCTTAAATGTCTTTAATGTATCTGACTCTACTACCACAGCTGGCAATGCATTCCACGCACCCACCACTGTCTGTATAAAAGACCTACACCTGACATCTCCCCTAAACCTTCCTCGAATCACATTAAAATTATGCCCTCTTGTAATAACCATTTCCGCCCTGGGAAAAAGTTTCTGGCTATCCACTCTTATCTATGCCTCTCACCATCTTGTACACCGCTATCAAGTCACCTCTCATCCTTCTTCACTCCAATGAGAAAAGTCCTAGCTCCCTCAACCTTTCTTCATATGACATGCCCTCTAGTCCACACAGCATCCTGGTACATCTCCTCTGCACCCTCTCTAAAGCTTCCACATCCTTCCAGTAATAAGGTGACCAGCATTCAACACAATATTCCAAGTGTGGGCTAACCAGGGCTTTATTGAGCCGCAGCATAACCTTGTGACTCTTAAACTCAATGCCCCTGCTAATGAAAAACAATACACCATACGACTTCTTAACAACCCTATCAACCTGGGTGGCAACTTTGAGGGATCTATGGACATGGACCCCAAGATCCCTCTGTTTCTCCACACTGCTAATAATCCTGCCTTTAACCCTGCATTCAAATTCAACTTTCCAAAATGAATCACTTCACACTTTTCCAAGTTGAATTCCATCTGCCACTTCTCAGTCCAGCTCTACATTCTGTCAACATCCCTTTGCAACAGCCCCCCACAACTCCACCAACCTTCATGTGATTGACAAACTTACTAACTCACCCTTCCACTGCCTCATTCAAGTCATTTATAAAAATTACAAAATTATAAAAATTACTCCCTGTATCCCATGCTTCCTTACTTTCTGAATGAGCCTACCACGGGGAACCTTATCAAACGCCTTGCTAAAATCCATACACACCACATCCACTGCTCTACCTTCAATGTGTTTTGTCACATCCTCAAAGAATTCAATGTGAGGCATCATGAGGCATAATTTGCCCCTCACAAAGCCACGTTAACAATCTCTAATCAAACTCTCCTTTTCAAGCAATATAAATCCTGTCTCTCAGAATCCTCTCTAATAATTTGCCCACCACCGATGTAAGACTGACTGGTATGTAATTCCCAGGTTATCCTTCCTTCTCTTTCTTGAACAAGAGAATAACATTTGCCACCATTCAATTATCTGGTACAACACCAGTGGATACTGAGGATGCAAAGATCATTGGCAAAGGTGCAGAATATCTTCCCTCACTTCCTGGAGTAACCTTGGTATATCCTATCTGGCCCAGGGGACTTATCTATCCTCATGTTTTTCAAAATTTCCAGCACATCCTCCTTCTTAACATCAAACTGTTTGAACACATCAGCCTGTTTCATGCTGTTCTCACAAATGACAAGGTCCCTCTCACTAGTGAATACTGAAGCAAAGTATTCATTTAGGACCTCCTCTACCTTCTCCAACTCCAGGCACAAGTTCCCTCCAATATCCCGGATCGGCATTACTCTTCCTGGACACATCTGACAAAGCAGTCCAAGTCTGAATGTTCTCCAGGTCTTGCTGCATGTGGACAAGCTTTTATTATCTTGAATATGCAGTTGAATTCTATGCAACACCAAATCACCAGTAAAACTGCCTACTTCTGACTGAAGTGTGTGTGGTGTGTGTGTGGTGTGTGTGTGTGTGTGTGTGTATGGTGATGGGGGAGCAGTGGTTGCAGGTCATTGATGAAGGAGCTGAAGCTTCTAAAAGAACTGCTACAGCGATATTCTGGGAATGAGACAATTGGCCTCCATGCACAATCATCCTTTGTGCATGGGTGACTCCAAAATATCCCATAGGTTGTCGCTGATTCTGAATGACTTCGGTTTTACAAGGGCTCTCATTGATGTCACGCATGGTTAACTTCTGACGATGTTTACTATGACTTCAAATCAACAAAGCAACATATTTTAAAATCTTCCACACACAAAGCTCAAACTTGAAAATAAAATGCAACAAAAATCAACAGTGTTATCTCCAGGGAGCAAGCCAAATACAATTTATCTAGTCAATACGGATGATGTGCATGATCTCAAGTCAGAAGATTAACTGTATGATTATTCAAATTATTTTAATATTTAAATAAGAAACATTTTTACTGTAACGTTGCCTCTTTTATCCCAAATGACTTGCTCGATGGGACTTAGGTGTGTACGAGATTATGACCACAATTTGCTGACCTACACAACCAATTATGAGATTCTGGATCAAGAGCAGGGCCTAAGAAAATCAGATCTTAGAGCTTTTGTCAGCTCATTTCATTTGCTCAGCACAAACATATTACTTTACAATTAAATGAGCAAAATAGTTCAGACAAGGTGAGTGAATGTCAAGGCTGAAGTATAGGGGTGGTTTGTAATTGTATTAGAAGAGATAACTGTGCACAGTAACATTTCCTTTTTGTTAGATCTGGTGTTAGCAACAAAAGAATGGACACTTTAAGGTGAGCAGGGCTGAGGAAAAGGAAACAGGATGAGGACTGAGGAAGGGCTGTGACACCGGGGGCAGAAGAGAGCAAAAGGGAAAAGTACGATTGGTTGCAGAAAATTTAAAGAATGCTTGGGGAAAGATCAATGGTGAATGGGGAAAAGAAAACAGGAGGCAGTGGAAGTAATAAGGGCAATGCAGATGTGGGGGGTGAAAGTAAGATGGCTGAAAAATAGAGAAAGTATTGAGGAAACGAAATGGTGGAAAGAAGTAAGAAAGGAAGGAAGGAAGGGGAAGACTGAGGGTGAAAATAGTTAATATATTAAACAGAGAATGATAAAAAATACCAGACATTAACTCAGAAATAAAAGTTAGCCCCCCAAAAAGAACAGGCACTCATGTAAAAGAAGTCTTTTTTCCAGGATGAGAACTAAAGAAATTCAGCTCCCTCATCAGGCTTTAGCACAATTTAAATTACATAAAAGGGGGAGCTAAAACTCCACTTCATTGAATGTAAAAGTAGTGTCAAAACATCGAAAATGAATATTTCTTTTCTCTGTTTGATGATACATTTTCTGTAAAGAGTAGTCACTCTCATGGATCTAGGGTCATAAAGAACACTGTAAAGACCAACTGCTAGTCCCATGATCATTCCTTGTACTGTTTCAAATAAAGTTTTAGAAATAAGAAGCTAAAAAGCAGAAGAGATTTAAGGCCCCTTGAACTTGCTCTACCATTCACTACCTTGCACATAAGCACCATTCACATTAACTTAGAATGATATAAAAAGAAAGATAACTTAAAGAAAGTCCAACTTTGCTTTTTTGCTGCTCCAGCACACCACTGCCAGATTCCTACTCTAGGCTTCCCAGCTCAAGCTATGCTGCTGAGAGTGTCCAGTTCCCAGACCACACCATGGGGCCTACTCCATTCCGAAGGGAGAAACCCACTCCAGGCTTCACAGGTCAACCAACCGTCTCTGCAGCTATGCTGCTTCTGAAAACACAACTGCCGCTCGAGCCCATTGAAGCCACCTCCTGCTGAAGAGCTCTCTTTATCAAGTAAGTTTGAGGAACAAAAGAAGGGGTAGAAGGAAAAGAGAAAAAAAAATGCAGAAGCAGAGGACAAGCCCAGGCATGGGAGCCAGGTTGCTGCCTACTCTGCTGTCACCATCATTGATAGCCATCTAGTGTCTTTCTGCAATAGAGAACTCCAAAAAATTATATCCTGTAGAGAAAAGAAATTCCTCCTTTTAAATGGTCAGCCACTCATCCTTCTGGTTCTAGATCCTTCAGCAATAAGAAACATCTTTCAGTTTCTACCTTGTTAAGCACTCCTGAAAACATTAGCTTCACTGAGATCACCTCCTAGAGACTACTATTTAAACAACCACTCATTTTAGGGCAACCTGCTAATTCCAGGAATCAATTCATATATTCCATATCTACCATCTACTGTTATTCACCCTGTTAGTTGAGGGGAGATGACGGCATTGTGACAATGTTACAAGGTTAGTAAACCAAAGACTTGGATGAATGCTCTGTGAAATAAGTCCAAATCCCACCTTGGCAGCTACTGGAACTTAAAATAAATCAATAAATAAAAATCCAGAACTGATTCTAATGGTCACCATAAAACTGTCAATGATTTCCTGATGAAGGACTTATGCCTGAAACGTCGATTCTCCTGCTCCTCGGATGCTACCTGACTGGCTGTGCTTTCCAGTACCGCACTCTTCTGCTGCCCTTATTTGTGACTCTAGGTCTACAGCAATGAAGTTCAATGACCATTAGGTGCAGGTATGTAGGCCATACATTCCAAACGCTGGTAGATCCTATCAAACAGTATGTCCTTTTGGCTGTTCACAAATGCAGTCTATTGACTTTATCCAACCAGCCTGCTCTTGCAAAATCTGTAACATTCTGCAATTGGACAATATTTGCTGGATAATTCTGAATTTGTAAGAAATTACAATGATAATCAATTTAGGGTCACCATTTAGTGTGGAGCACTTGCAAGTACTGGAGGCTACATGTATTGATACACTGGGCCTTGTTCTTTGCGAATATGCATATACACTACCCTTGTTTTAATTTAACAATATCCAACCTTGGGCTGACAAATGGCAAGTAACATTTATGCCACACAAATGCCAGGCAATGACCATTATCAATAAGAGACAATCTAGCCACCGCCCCTTGACATTCAATGATGTTACCATTACTGAAATCCCCCACGATCAACATCGGGGGTGGGGGGGGGGGAATTACCATTGATCAGAACCTCAACTGGACTTGCCACATAAACATAGTGGATATAAAAGCATGTCAGAGGCTAGGAATACTGCAGCCAGTAATTCACGATCTGAACCCCCAAAGCCTGTCCACTATCTGTGAGGCACAAGGCAGGAGTGTGATGGAATAATCCTCAGTTGCCCTGATCAGCTCCAACAACACTCAAGAAGCTTGACATATCCAGGACAAAACAGAACACTTGACTGGCACTACATCCACAAGTATCCCCAAGCTCCACCACCAACACTCAATCGCAGAAATATCTAGCATCTATAGGGTGTTCTGCAGAAATTCATCAAAGATCCTCAGACAGCACCTTCCAAACCCATGACCACTTCCATAGAGAAGGTAAAGGGCAACATTTAGATGGGAACACTATCACCTTCAAGTTCTCTAAGCCAATTAGCATTCTAACTTGGAAATATATCACTGTTCCTTCACTGTCCTTGGGTCAAAATCCTGGAATTCCCTCCCTAACAGCATTATGCATCAATTCACAAAAGGTGGACTGTAGTAGTTCAAGAAGGCAGTTCACCACAACCTTCTCAAGGGCAACTAGGGACAGGCATTAAATGCTGGCCAGCCAATGACACCAACATCCCACAAAAATAAATTTAAAAAAAGAAAGCTATTTACTGGTTCATTTTTCAAGGCAATGCCCTGATCAATCAAAGACCAACTGTTTGCTGTCAAATCAACACTAATGGGTGTATGCTCCATGGCAACACTTCTACCAATTAGAGTCAACAGTACTGTCCTCACATTCTGTATAATTTAGTTTCTCCCTTTGAATTTGTATTCTTGTGAAATGTCCTGATGCTTTGACAAAATAACTTTTTTCAACAATGCTTAACCATCAGATTCCAAGTCAGACACAATTTTGCTTTTATAAAACTATTTGATTCTTTCTGATCATATTAGGGTGGTGGCCCTCAGGTTAAATCACCATCAGTTGCTTCTCTCTCTAATGAGACAGCAGTCCCTATGGTCTGGTAAGACTATGGCAGCACAACAACTTTCTCTGGTACCTTCCTTCTACTTTTTAAAATTACTTTAAATTCCCACTCACTCCCCACTATTTTTGGTATGCTTTTTGCACTTGTACTGTTTATATCTACTACCATGAAGACAGACAAAATATTTCATTAATTTATCTGTCATCTGAGATGATGCCTTTTCCAGGGAACATGATTGGAATAAGTAGAGTGTTGTTGAACTTCACTAACAGTCATTGAACTGTTCCGGTGCATCTGCTATATCATTTCCAGGATCACAGAAAACAAATTTCAGGAAAAGGCCCTTTGGCCCACAAAACCTGCGCTGACACACACCTTGCTAAACTAAATAATCCTGGCCTCTGCATGGTTCATATCCTTCTAATGCCTGCTTATACATACATCTGCTGAAAATATGTTGCTGGAAAAGCGCAGCAGGTCAGGCAGCATCCAAGGAACAGGAGAATCGACGTTTCGGGCATAAGCCCGACGTTTCGGGAATCCTGAGGAAGGGCTTATGCCCGAAACGTCGATTCTCCTGTTCCTTGGATGCTGCCTGACCTGCTGCGCTTTTCCAGCAACACATTTTCAGCTCTGATCTCCAGCATCTGCAGTCCTCACTTTCTCCTTATACATACATCTGTCAAGATACCTCTTAAATGTTACTATTGTATCTGCCTCACTGTCTCCTCTGGCAGGACACTCAGGCACTTACCACCCTCTGTGTGAAAACGTTTGCCTCTTAAATCTCCTTCAAACATATCTCCCTTTACTTTAAACTTCCGTCCCCTAACAATTGACATCCCTACGCTAGGAAAAAAACCCTTAATTCTTCATTCCATCCATGTCTCTCATAATTTTGTAAACATTATCAGATAATCAGATTTTTATCACAGAATACTGACTTACGAGTTTGAGGATATAACTAATTGAGTAGATAAAAGGGAATGCATAGACATAGAGTATCTGGATTTCCAAAAAGAATTTGAAAAAATGCCACACAAAAAATAAATATGCAAAATAAAGGCTCATGGTGTTTTGAGCAATATAATGGTATGGATAAAGAATTGATTATTGGACAGGATGCATTCAGTAGGGATAAATGAGGCCTTTTCAATTGGCAGGATGTGACTTGTGGATTCCTGCAGGGATCAGTGCAGGGCCTCAGTTATTTACAATCTATGTCAATATTTCAGATGAGGAATAGAAAGTAATGTTCACCAGACAAGTTTAGGTGGAAAAGTAAGGTGCGAGAACAAGCATAAGATAGTGAAATATGAGATTATCTACTTTGAATAAAAAAGCAGAATATTTTTTCAAAGATGTGAAACTTGTAAATGTCAAAGTTACAGACACTTGGATGTACTCATACAAGGAACACAATATTGTCTTGCAGTTGTAACAAGCAATTAGGAAGGTGAATGGCATGTGGCTTCATTGCAAGGGGATTGAAGATCAGAATTAAGCAAGTCTACTTACAATTATACATAGCTTTAGTCAATCTACACCTGGAAATCTCTACGCAGTTTTGGTCTCCGTATTTAAGGATATACTTACATTAAAGGCAGAATCTTGAAGATTCACTAGATTGACCTCTTGGGTGAGACGGTTGCCCTATAATGAGAGGCAGTAAACTCCAGGGAATTTGAGGTGAGCTCATCAGAATGTACAAGATTCTGAAGGGGCGTGACAGGGTAGACACAGCGGCCATTTCACTGTCTGGGAAATCAACATTAACGGAGCAAAGTCTCAGGATGGGGGCTGATCATTTAAAGGAGTGGTGAAGAACACTCATAAGATTGCGAATCTTTGGAATTCTCTACCCCTGAAAGTTGCAAATGCTCCATTAATACATATATTTATGGCTAAGATATATGGTTTTTAGGGAATCAAGGCTTATGAGATCACCAGGAAAGCAGAGTTCAAACCAAAGGTCAGCCATATTTATACTGAATGGCAGTGCAAACTTAACAGGCCATATGGTCTTCTATACCTCAAATTCTTAAGGCTTAGGAGGAGCAATTGAGCTGGCAGAGATATAGCAGGCAGCTGAGACCAAAAAACACTGACAAGGAAGGTAAAAGAAGCCCTCTACCTTGAATGCCACAGAAATTAGGGCTTAGCTTCAACAATCCTCTGGCAGAATTCAAACGCAACCTCCGCAGCAAAACATTCCCCTAATGCAAGTTGTTACTATCCTTCAAAATAATAAATACCACACAGTTCTAAGAACACATGACTTTACACCACCCTTTCAACTTTCAGTTTTCTTCTCCTAATTGTCTTGATAAAATGTTACGTTCCAGATTTTTCTTCACTACTGGTGAATCTCTCCTTCTAGTATTGCTTGTATCACTGTAGTCACTGATCTATGAGTAGATCCCAATGTTGGGATGCTTGGCTAAATAGTCTCCTCTTTGTTCCACAAAAGCTCACAATAGCAACCTTGCCTCCTTTAGCTAGAATCCTCCTTGCCCCACCATAGTAAAGATCTGATGGCAAAATAAATTGGCCTGTTTTTCAGCCTTTAACAATGTTAATTGATGGTGAGCCTTTCAACATCTGTTCCTGCCATTGATAAAATGTTATGATTGCAGAATGGCACATGTAAACTGATCTGAACTAATCCAGCCCCCTGCAATTATAAGTCCTCATACCTCCTGAAGGCTAGTAAAATATGGGCCCACATTGTTGACGTCTGTACCAATTGCCACCTTTTATTATGCTAGTTAATGAATTTCATGACATTTCAAATTAAATGAGTACAGCACCAGTCTGATTACTCAGGAGTGACTGGCACAATATGCTTTTCTATGATGGGTAGCTTTGCTGTTGATCCCAGAAGCTATCATTCACCCCTAGGCTGGCTGTATGTTCTAAATGTCTTGCATAATTACCTTACTCGTGTGGGTTGCCACATCCTCCACAGGTGTCAAAAGCTGTTCAGCACATCCCCCAACGATTTTATCAACTTCTCATACTCAGAAGGCATCCTCTTTTAAAATTACGTCCTGAGAGATTTTGATCCCTGGCCTCGTTCACTCTGGTTAAAAGTCACTTCACCTGCTTCTTTTTCTTTGGTTATGCTCATTCTTGTCCACATCCTGTGGGTGGATGACTATGTACTGATACTTTATCAGTGCGGCTCTTGCTTCTAGCCATACCTTTTGAAATAGAGGAGAGAAATTGTTTGGTAAAGAGGCGTAGAGCATTGTAGTGTACAGCTAACCTTAGTTAGCAACTACTCTGCATCAATTTGTGTCAGCCACATAGCTAAGTGAACAAAGTGTTGCTACTATCAAACTCTGCAGTCTAAAATGACTCACTTTTCGTGCTGGTCTCTACTGTGAAACTCCAGCCATGAACACATAGTTCCTGAAAAGGATGTTGACCCTTCTGATCTGTATGCATTTTCCTAACAAACATAATTAAACTAGTTGAATAACAAACGTGAAATCAAGGTAACTCACCTTAGTTTCAATTGTCAGTACAATGAGTGATGAGCACATGCGCAGACATAACAAAATTCTGTATTTTGTGGCTTCAAAAGGTACATCATGAATTTAAGATGAACATGGACTGAGAGGTAATAGGTACGCTTGATATATTTGGTGATACAATAAACTGTGGATATCCAAGGAACAGAAATTATACACTTTTTAAATAAATGATTCAATCTGTAAATCAAACAATATCTATTACCTTGTCACTTAGGTATCTTAGCAGCAATGCCCTGGGCAAGCTGTAACATGAGGTGCCATTTGAATTCTACGATTTAAGTAATTGGAGAGATTAAACTTGACAGTGGTGTCCACTCAATATTAATTAGAGCAAGTAACTGAGATTAGGGAATTTAAAACTTCTTAATACATCAGAGCTAAGATTGATCCCAAAAGCTTGTGTTACAGCTATTTAAACTGATCCACTAATGAGTATCATGCTGAAGTACAAAACAGAATCTGCAGTTCCCTTGAAAAATAATTGTTCTGATGGCATCAAGCTTTTCAATACAAAATTATTTAGTTTGATGCCATTGTTACATACTTAAACAACTCTGCAGCTTTTTTTTAGACCTGAATTTCTGCCAAGCTTTGAATCATTCCTTAAAATATATTTCTTAAAATAAGAGATTTTGTTTTATTCTGGAATGCTGAAACTGTTCTTAGACAGAAACTATAACAACACATAAATTAATCTACACCTTCCTTTATAAAAGTGTTCCAGGAATGCAAAGCCTACCCTAACCATTTTCATGATTTGGAGTGTTGTGTCATTTTTAACTTTGCTAACCATTTTCAGTTGAGATTAGGTCTGGTGTGAGCATTTCGGCACTTCTGTTAAATTAGGGCAGTATGTGGAATGCTCAATAAGGAATTTTATTTTAAAAGCATGACAACCAAATAACTGTTGTATTTTGGTGGAAGGGCAACTACCCTAATAAGTAGAGGGTACAATGGAAGACAATGAACTTTCCATTCAAAATACAGGAGGTGAAAAACTAATTAGAAAAACATAACAGCCAGGTGGACCTCATGAAATATGAGTTCGCTGACTGGGGCTGCTAACTTAGTCTAGTCAGGGAATCCTAGCTGACTGATATAAACAGGAGTGTCAGAGGTTCTGTTCACTGAGAGCTGGTCCTCAGGAATCCAGATTAGAGTCAAGTACTATGCATGTGTAAATAAAAGAATTCTTCGTGATGGAATACCGGCTTCTGTGGGGTTATTTTAGTGGCAACAAAAACAAACCTGAAGAAGTTCACACCCTTCAGTTGTTTTTGAGTTGCAGTAAGCATTTCTGGCATCATATCATTATTTGGTATGCTTGACTTGTTCGATCCTGCCATCGATCCTGGGCCCAGTAAGTGGAAAGAATGCTTTTTTTTAAACAGGCAAATGACATTGGACAGAAATGTAATTCTGAGATGCTATCGGTTTTACTCAGCGGTTGGAGTACCAGGAGATTCTATGTGCAGATCTTTGAAGAGATTAAGATAACTGGCAGAGACATGTGACTTTGGTTTAACCCTTAATGAGATGCTGAGAGATCATTTGGTATATTAGATTAATGATATAACTTTGCAAAAGAGCCTACTAGCTGAAACTCAACTGGACTTCAAACAGGCACAAAAACAGGCTTTGTCATTATAAAAGATGACAAGTGGAGTATGTGAGTTATGGGGTAGGCCGATGGAAGTGGACATCCTCACTAATCCAACTGGTCTTGGGGGATATCACTCGCGTGAAGATAATTGCTTAGCCTCACTCAGGATATACCCTGAACAGAGGGACACTAAATCAGCCCACAGCAAAATCCCAAAACAAACCCAAGCCTTGACCAAATTGTTAACATTTTCTTTAGGATCTGGACTGGCAAACCATTGTAGTTGCTGCCGGTATGTGAACTGAGACATTAAGAGTCCCACTGGACTGAATTGAGTAAGAGAACTCATACGTCGATATCCAGGAGAATGCACACCTGGAAAGCCCACCTACATCTGGTTTAGAACAGTTAAATTGCTTAGCAATATCCAAAACAGAATCAATCAAAATAAACAGCTGGTTAAATAGTCATCCAATTCTCATGGAGGACAATACTGGCACAGCTGTATCAGTGATTGTAGAAATAGTCTTAACTTGCTCTGGACTCTAACCCTTAAGTCTGCATAAGACCTCGGCTAGACTAAGAACCTGTATCTGGATAACTTTACAGATTAAGGGTACAACTTAGTTCCAGTCTCAAATGATAATCAGCTGGTTCAGTTACCACTGATTGTAGTAAAAGACTTTGGCCCAAACCTGATGGGCTGAAATTGGTTGAGAAAGATTTAGCTGGATTGGATCAACATTCTTTGATTAGAAAATGGCTGCCTGAGTAAAATCCTAATTAAAATAATTGGAAGTTTTTCAGGAAAGGAGCCAAGGCCACCTTGCATGTAGCTGAACATGAGCCATGCATACCTACGATTGCAGTTACATGAGGATTCCCAGAAACATGCTTCAATTAATATCTGTAAGGGTTTGTACCAATATACGAGACTGACATTTCAGGTATCATTAGCTTGTGCCATTTTTCAACAGACGATAGAGAACATTTTACAAAGTTTATCCAAGATTGCTATTTATCTGGATGACATGCTAATAACAGGGTAGTCAAATAATGTGATTCAGATAACTTGGATATAGTCCCTTGCCATTTCTCCAAGGTGGGCATATGCCTTAGAAGGGAAAAATGTGCATTACAGGGCTACAGACCGGGTTACATCCATTGGAAGGTAAAGCGAGGATGATCAAAGGTACCCCAACTCCCACATCCATACCGGAGCTTAGGTTTTCCCTTGGATTGGTGAATTAATATGGCAAGTTAATACATAACCTGGCCTCTATCCCAGCATCCTCACATCTGCTATTGGAAAAGGGGCAGCCTTAGAAATGACCCCATAACCAAGATGTAGCCTCAAGGTAAGTGAAGAAGCAGCTATCATTGTTTAAGGTGTCGGCACAAAATGAGATCTGGTGCTGACATGCAATGCCTTCCATATGGTATCGGGGTAGTGTTGGCTTACAGATGACCAAATGGAGAGAAAAGCCAAATAGTGTATGCTTCCCAGTCTTTGGCTGAGGTAGAATGCAAATATGTCCAGACAGAGAAGGAAAGAAGGTTTGGCAATCATTTTTGGTGTGAGAAAGTTCCACTAACACCTTTACAGACATAAAATTTTAATAGTAACAGACCACAACCCCTGCTAGGGCTATTCAAATAGACAAGACTGTGCCACCATAGCTTCAGGTCGAATTCAGCAGTGAGCTGTCATCCTAAGTACGTAGGATTACTAGTTGCAACACCGTACGGGAGGGCGAGGAGCAAATATGGATGTCTTGAGCCTCCTCTCACTGGCAGATGCACCACCGATGGTGCTGTCACTGGAAGACTGCATTCTGGTTTTTAAACTATCTGGACACCCTTCCAGTCACCGCTGACAATATTAGATTGTGGACACAAAAAGATCCGATATTGGCAAAACTAAAACAGCTGGTGGTGATGGAATGAAGCTTTTCTGGACCCGGTGAGACCAGATCACCGTAGAGATCAGCATTTTATTATGGGGTGTAAGAGTGTTTGTCTTGAGTAAAGGGCACCAGCAGCTATCGGTTGAACTTCATCAGCATCATCCAAGTGTGTCTAAAATGAAGATATTGCCAAGACGCTATGTCTGGTGGTTAGGATTGGATGCAAACATAGCCAAGTTGGTGGGGCCATTCCCGGAGTGCCAACAAGGACAAAAGTAATTGGCAACAGATCTCACACATTCATGAGAATGGCTGAGTAACGCTGGACTCAATTACACATTGACAAAGTCAGCCCTTTCATGGACTCAAGGTTCTTAGTCAATGTGGGTGCCGACTCAAGGTTGTTGGTCATGCATAGAGCTCATTTGTCCAACATAGGGACGAAGACAGAAAAGCTGTGAACATCTTTCACAATAAACGGGCTCTTGAAGTGTTGGTCACAGACAACAGGCCATTATTTACCTGCAGGGAATTCAAGTTTTTTCCAAAGTTGAATGGCATTCAGCAGTTAAGAGCTCATCTATGTCATCCATTGTCCCAATGATCTGGAGGAAAAAGCAGTCCAAACTTTAAAGGCAGGCTTAAAGAAACAGTCTACAGCATCAGTCTTACAGTCATAGAGTCATAGAGATGTACAGCATGGAAACAGACCTTCGGTCCAACCCGTCCATGCCAACCAGATATCCCAACCCATCCAAATGCCTCTTAAATGTTACAATTATACCAGCCTCCACCACTTTTTTCTGGCAGCTCATTCCATACACCCTGTGTGAAAATGTTGCCCCTTAGGTTTCTTTTATATCTTTCCCCTCTCACCCTAAACCTATGCCCTCTAGTTCTAGACTTCCCCATCCCAGGGAAAAGAGTTTGTCTATTTACTCTATCCATGTCCCTCATGATTTTGTAAACCTCTATAAGGTCACCCCTCAACCTCCGGCGCTCCAGGGAAAACAGCCCCAGCCTGTTCAGCCTCTCCCTATAGCTCAAATCCTCCAACCCTGGCAACATCCTGTAAATCTTTTCTGAACCCTTTCAAGTTTCACAACATCTTTCCGATAGGAAGGAGACCAGAATTGCACACAATATTCCAGTGGCCTAACCAATGCCCTGTACAGCCACAACATGACCTCCCAATTCCTGTACTCAATACTCTGACCGATAAAGGAAAGCATACCAAACTCCTCCTTCACTATCCTATCTAACTGCGACTCCACTTTCAAGGAGCTATGAACCTGCACTCCAAGGTCTCTTTGTTCAGCAACACTCCTTAGGACCTTACCATTAACACAACGCTGACCTCTGTGGGACCCTACTGGACACAGACTTCCAGTTGGAAAAATACCCCTTTACCATCACCCTCCAATTTCTGCCACTCAGCCAATTGAGGATGCAATTCACGAAATATCCTTGGGCTATGTCTCCCATACAGAATCTTTTGAAATCCAAGTAGACAATGCCAAAAACATAATCCTTATCTACACAACTTGTCACCTTGTTGATAAGTTCAATCACCTCCTTGACAAAACCATGTTGACTGTTCTTGATTAATCCCTGCCTCTCTAAAGTAGATTAATTCTCCCTCAGAATTGCTTCCAACAGTTTCCCACCACCGTGGTTAGACTGACTGGCCTGTCGTTTTGCTGGTTTGTCCCTTGAATAACTGTACAACATTGGCTGTCCTCCAGTCCTGTGGCCAGGGAATAATTGAAACCTTTTGCCATCTCCCCCTACTATTTCTTCCTTCTCACTCATGAACATCGATCCAAAGTATTCATTTAGACTGTGATCCTGAATGGGCCCTATGCTTTCCCTTGTTATCATTTTAACTTTTATGCTTATAAAACAACTTAGGATTTTCCTTTTATTTTACTTGCCAGTATCCTTTCGTTCTCCTAAGCCCCCCTTTAAAATTCCTCTTGCACATTCAAATTCCTGTTGGGCTTCTGCTGATTTGAGCCCTCTGATCTGTGACAAGCCTCACTTTTTTTCTGAATCCAATACTGTATATCCTTTGCTATCCAGGATTCAGAAAATGTTATGGTCCCACCCCTTGTTTTTTGGAACATATTGGTGCTGTTTCTCCACACTTTGTTCTTGAATGCATCCCCTAGTTCTGAGACAGATTTATTCAAAAGTATCTGCTGTTAGTCCACTCTGGCCAAATCACATCTGATTTTATTAAAATCAGCTTTCCTCAGTTCGATTACTTTACTTACAATATGGAAACAGGCCCATTGGCCCAACACGTCCACACCGAGCTGCTGAAGCGCAACCCACCCAGACCCATTCCCCTACATTTACCCCATCACCTAACACTACGGGCAATTTAGAATGGCCAATTCACCTAACCTGCACATCTTTGGACTGTGGGAGGAAACCGGAGCACCTAGAGGAAACCCACACAGACACGGGGAGAACGTGCAAACTCCACACAGTCAGTTACCTGAGGCGGGAATTGAACCCGGGTCTCTGGCGCTGTGAGGCAGCAGTGCTAACCACTGTGCCGCCCACTTGAGAATTTTGATTTCAAGCTCAGCCCTGTCCTTTTCTGTTGCAGTCCTGAAACTAATAGAGTTATGATCTCTGTTTGCAAAATGTTTTTCCACTCATGTTCCAACCATTTGCCCAGCTTCATTACCTAAAATTATGTCCAGGATTACTCCCTTTCTTGTAGGACTTTCTGTGTACTGGCCTTAAAAGTTGTTCTGGATGCATTTTAAGAATTCCACTCCCACCAAACTTTTACACCATGACCACTCCTTTTAATATTGGGGAAGGATTAGTTTAGACTGTGATCCTTAATGGGCCCTATGCTTTCCCTTGTTATCATTTTAACCTTAATGCTTGTAAAACAACTTAGGATTTTCCTTTATTTTACTTGCCGGTGTCCTTTCATACTCCTTTTTTCCTCTCCTAATCCCCCTTTAAACTTCCTCACCTACTAACATTACCCTGTTATTTTTCTCCTCGCTCAACTTTTCCTCCAACTCTATCTCACATAAGGATGCAAAGTCCAACTGTGAATCTGCATTCTAGTGATCAAGTCGTACAGCATAGAAACGGGTCTTTTGGTTGCCATGCTTGTACTAACCAACTAACTCTAAATTACACCAATCCTATTTATGTACATTTGGTCTATAGTTTGCTGTGCCCTGGCATTTTAAGTACTCATCCCAAATGCTTCTTAAATGTTGCGAGAGTACCTGCAACCACCACCTTCTCAAGCATGCCTTCCATATTTTTACCTCCCTCTGGATGAAAAATCTTTCCCTCAGATCTCTAAACTACTTCATCCTCACCTTAAACTTGCGCCCTGTGGTCTTAGACATGTCTGCCGTAGGAAAGAGATTCTCACAATCTACTTTATCGATGCACCTCTTAATTTTGTATACGTAACTTAGATTCCCCCCTCAATCTCCTCTACTCCAGGGAAAACAAACACAGCCTATCCAATCTGTCTGCATAACTCAGACTTTTCATCCTGAGTAACATCCTGCTGTATCGTCTCTGCACCCTCACCAGTGCAATTGTGTCCTTCTGATCAGAACTGCAGCAAGACTTCCTTGCTCTTGTATTCTTCACCCTAGCTAATGAAGGCAAGCACCCATATCCTTTCTTCACCATCCTGTCTACCTGCGTGGATCCTTCAGGGATCTATGGATTTGGACACCAATGTCCTTTTGTTCTCCAGTACTCCCTCGGGACCGTTCCGCAAAGACCGTTCCCTCCGTGACTACCTGGTCAGGTCCACGCCCCCCTACGACCCACCCTCCCATCCTGGCACTTTCCCCTGCCACCGCAGGAACTGTAAAACCTGTGCCCACACCTCCTCCCTCACCTCTATCCAAGGCCCTAAAGGAGCCTTCCACATCCATCAAAGTTTTACCTGCACATCCACTAATATCATTTATTGTATCCGTTGCTCCTGATGCGGTCTCCTCTACATTGGGGAGACTGGGCGCCTTCTAGCAGAGTGCTTTAGGGAACATCTCCGAGACACCCGCACCATTCAACCACACCGCCCTGTGGCCCAACATTTCGACTCCCCCTCCCACTCTGGGAAAAAGAAAGAAAAAAATAAACAAATAGGAGCGTTATCCCTCCCCTCCCCTTCACTGTTTGATTACGCAGCATTGCCCTCTAAGAAGGGCACTGCTTGTCACTGGCCACTTGGGTGTTTTCTTTCTTCCTGGTGGTAGAAACTGAATAATGATTTGTATATCTTGTGTCTTTCACTGTGTCTCACACTAAAATAAAAAAATAGAAAAAATAAACAGGAGTGTCCAAGTTTCTGTTCACTTTGAGAGCTGGCTCTGAAGGAGTTGGATCAGTGTCAAGGACTCTCCGCGTTAAATAAAGAGTGACTTGGTGACGGGATACCGTCCTCTATGGAGTTATTTCACTGGTGATGATGGGCTTTCCGTCGTCATTGTTTTATTGCTTGTGAGATCCCTTGAGGTTGAGGAATGACAAATAGCAAAAAAAGAAAAAGAAAAAAAACATGAGTGTTACCCTTACCCTTCCCTTCACTGTTTGATCACACAGCATTGCCCTCTAATAAGGGCACTGCTTGTCACTGGCCACTTGGGTGTTTCATTTCTTCCTGGTGGTGGAAATTGAATAAAGATTTGTACACCTTGTGTCTTTCACTGTGTCTCACATCCACACACACACAACATGGGTGCTGGGGAAAATATAAGAACTACTGCAGTTAGGCTGTCACGTGGGGGAAAAGAGGAAAAAAAATAAACAAACAGGAGTGCCAGAGATTCTGTTTACTCTGATAGTTGGCCCTAAGGAAACTAGACCAGTGTCAAGTACTATGCATGTGTAAATGAAGGGTGACTTGATAACAAGATAGTAGCCTCTGTGGAATTATTTAGTAATTGCCTTCAAAATAAGTGCAAAAGTATACACAACGAAAATAAATTGGCACAATAACTTGTGGGAATTTTAAAAAATAAACTTGGAGATTGTGTGGTCTGGAACATACTCACTGAATGTAGAATGGTAGAAGCAAATTCAACTACAGATGAAACTCGATTATCCGAATGAGATGGACTGGCACTCTTTCGTCCGGATAATCGACTATTCGGTTAATCGATTAAATGCCTTTCCTCAGGAGCTCAGAGTTTTAAAAGTCTGCTCCCCATTCAGGAGGCGAGGCAGCAGCACACAACACCTGCCCACCAACCGCGTCCAACACCGCCCCCCACCCGACACAACCCCATCCAACACCGCCCCCCCCAAACCCCGTCCAACACTGCCCCCTGCCCATCCC
>NC_057710.1:96562107-96573161 GCF_004010195.1 Chiloscyllium plagiosum | reverse complement strand
CCCTGTCCAACACTGCCCCCTGCCCCTACCGCCCCCCCACCTACCCTCCAACACCTTCCTAACCCCACTTTTCCCATGGGCCCCATTATTTCTATTAAGTGATTTTCTATTAAGCAAGGGTTTGCTGGATGCAACTATGGCATTATAGTGGAACTATCTGTACATATAAAATTTACCCTTAAATGTCTGGATATCATATACTTCAAATAATCAAGGAACAAATCCGCAGTGTGATGAAACACTCTTCACTTGATAGAGCTGAATACGGCTCTAGCAATACTCCAAGTTAGACACCATCCAAGACAAAGCAACCTGCTTGATTGGCGCTATATGAAAAATACTCACTCTCTCCAGCACCAATGCTCAGTAGCAGCAGCAATATGTACAATCTATGGATACACTGCAGAAATTCATGAAGGCTCTCTCGTCAGCACCTTCCACACCCATGACTATGAATATGTAGAGGAAAGACAGCTGATTCATGCAAACACCAGCACTTGCAAGCTTTCCTCTAAACCATTCACCATCCTGACATGATTGGTTGGAATGGCAGTTGGACACACTTAGGAGCATACAGAGGGCGGAAAGCATCAGGAGTTTTAGAGACATGATCACATCCAAGGTTCAGGAAAATAGATGGGTGAGCACTAGAAGTAGCAGACAATGCAGAAGTCCCCTGTGGCTATCCCACTCTCTAACAAGCATACCTTTTTGGATACAGTTGGAGGGAGTAGCTTATCGTGTGGTGACGACAGCAGCAGCCAGAATGGTGGCATCACAGCTGGCTCAGTGTACAGCAGGGTGAGTCAAACTGTGGTAGAGCAATAGTAAAAGGGATTCTTTAGTTAGGGGCATAGACGGGCATTTTCGCGGCTGCAAAAGAGATGGAGTGCCTCCCCGGTGACAGGGTCAAGGATGTCTCTGAGTGGGCACAGGACATTCTCAAAACAGGGTGGGCAAGCAGCCAGAGGTTGTGGTACACATTGGAACTAAGAACATGACAGGAAGAGTGATGACATTCTGCAAAAGGGGTCTGGATGTCAGTTGAAAAGTAAATTGAAAAGCAGGACCTCTTGGATTGTAATTTTAGAATTACTCTCTGTGCCACATGCCAGTGAGACTAGAAATAGGAAAATAGTACAGTTAAACATGTGGCTAAAGAGCTGGTTTAAGAGCATGGGCTTCAAATATGTGGATCATTGGGATGTTGTCCAGGCCAGATAGGACCTGTATAAGAAGGATGAGTTGCACCTAAACTGACGGGGCACCAACATCCTGCCAGAGAGATTTACTACTGTCATTCAGGAGGGTTTAAACTAGTGTGGTGGGAGTGCAGGAACCTGAGCAGTGGTCAGCAAATAAAATTATGAAGGAGGGGTTAGAAACTAAGGCCAATAAGGCTCAGAGGAAGAAGAGACAGGGTAAGGGTACTGAACACTGTAGGACTGGCAGTCCAATGTGTATTTGTTTTAATGCAAGGCATATGACAGGGAAGAGAGTAAGTTTTGAAGCAATATATAAACAATCTAACCAAGAAACTACTAGACATAATATTGGGAAATGAGCCTGGCCAGGTGATCAAAGATTCAGTATTGCGGGAATAGTGACCATAATTCCATACTTTTTAATTACTTATGGATAAGGATAAGAGTAGTCTTCAGGTAATGGTAAATTGGGGAAAGGCCAACATCGATAAATATTAAGAAGGGACTGGAGTCTGTCAACATAAAAAAAGGTTGTGTTGGTGTTTTAAAAAGCATTAAGGTAGACAAGTCCTCAGGATCTGATAGGATCTATCCCAGAATGATGAGGGAGACAAGTGAGGAAGTTGCTGGGAATTTGTACGAAATCTCTGACTGGAGATTTGTTATCAGTGGTGTTCCGCAAGGATAGTGCTGGAACCCTTGCTGTTTGCAAAATATGTAAATGACTTGGAGGAGAACACAGATGGCCTGATTGTAAATTTGCATATGACCCAAAGATTAGGGGATTTGCAGATAGAGAGTAGGATCATAAGAGGAATCAGCAGGGCATAGAAAAGCTGGAGACTTGTGTGGAGAAATGGAACTTAATCTGTACAAATGCGAGGGGATGCATTTTGGAAGGTCCAATACAGGAGGGAAGTATACAGTAAATGGCAGAACCGTAGAAGCATTAACATACAGAGGGATCTCGGTGTATGGATCCACAGTTCTCTGAAAGTGGCAACACATGTAGATAAAGTAGTCAAGGAGGTGTATGGCATGATTGCCTTCATTGACCAGGGTACATAGAATATAAAAATTGGCAAGTCATGTTGCACTTTAGTTTGGACCCATTTGGAATATTGTGTACAGTTCAGATCACAACACTACTAGAAGGACGAGGAGGCTCTGGGGGAGGTCCAGAAAAGGTTCATTAGGTAGCTGTCTGGTTTAGAGGGTATTAGCTATGAGAAGAGATTGGAAAAACTTGGTTTGTTTTCACTTGAACTTCTGAGGCTGAGGGAGTGAACTGATAGAAGTTTACAAAATTATGGCAGGCTTGGATAAAATGGGTAGTTGGAGGCTTTTTCCCAGGGTATAGATGCCAATTACTAAGGGACATAGGTTTAAGGTAAAAAGGGAAAAGTTTAAAGGAAATGTGAGAATCGTTTATTTTTAAGCACAGAAGGTGGCAATTGTCTGAAATGCACAGCCAGAGGAAGTGATAGATTCAGATACAACAGCAACATTTAAGATGCATCTTAATAGGTGTATGAATAGGTAGGGAATAGATACAGACTGTGGAGAGGCAAAAGGCTTAAGTTTAGAAAGGCATAATTTGTCAGTGCAGTTTTGGTGGGTGAAAGTGCCTGTTCCTGTGCTGTATCATTCTTTGTTTTTCTTTGGAAACATTGCTTCACTGTCACTGGGCCAAAACTTCAGAATTGCTTTCTTGACCGCATTGAGTGC
Organism: Chiloscyllium plagiosum; assembly: GCF_004010195.1. Classification (NCBI taxonomy): domain Eukaryota; kingdom Metazoa; phylum Chordata; class Chondrichthyes; order Orectolobiformes; family Hemiscylliidae; genus Chiloscyllium; species Chiloscyllium plagiosum. The sequence goes on along the minus strand of NC_057710.1, from coordinate 96,570,228 downwards.
ACCCCTACACTAATTGGACAGCAGTAGTTCAAGGAGGCAACTGACCACTACCTTCTATAGAGCAACTAGGACAAATAAATGCTAGGTAAAAACAATGACTGCAGATGCTGGAAACCAGAGTTTAGATTAGAGTGGTGCTGGAAAAGCACAGCAGTTCAGGCAGCATCCGAGGAGCAGTAAAATCAACGTTTCGGGCAAACCCACCCAGCCAGGACCACATCCCATAATGAATAAAATGATGTCCTAGTAAGTGCTACATTCTCAAGATGGTCTAGAAATTTGTTTCCTAAATTTGAGCCGCTGTCTGATTCCACCCTTCCTTCAGTGTCGGTGAGATTTCACAGACTCTATTCAGCACCTGGCCTAAGAAACCTGGTCGACATTGGAATTACACAGGGAGTGTGGAATGCATGACACACAAAGAGTAGAACAGGATCTGTTTTAATGCTGCAAAAGGTGGATAGCTGGATCTAGTGACAGTACTATTTCTGGGCACAAGAAATGAATCTTGTAATTGCTCTTGACCCCATCAATCTTGGAGCTCTCAATGTTGGAAGTCGTCAGAGCTGGCCTTACTTCGACCTCCACCAATTAACTGCATTCCTGAAAAAGTCAAACGGGGTGGGTGGGGGTGTTGCTGTAGTTTCGTGCTGGTAATGTCCACTGTAGCTCACAAAGAGACTATTTTTAAAAATAAACTGTTTTCTTCCTTGCACGTTATTTGATTCTGCCCAGTATTTAGACGTTGTTGTGAATCCTACCATAAAAATGCATTTCCAATTCAATGGCGTCAATGAAGCCTTGTCAGTTTGACACAAGAGTGCCCATGATCCTAACAAGCTGCAGGCTAGCGAGTTCTTTTCGAACTGTCTGCACCACGATGCATAATTCATTGGCTCTGCTCACTCAGTAATATAATTCTTTGCATCCCTGGCCACCCTTCTCTCTCTCCTACCCGCCCCTAAATCATTAACCTTGGCCAGTTACATTTCGCTCTCGAGTTACAAGGCTATTGCGCCGAAACAAATGCCTGCCGTTAGCGGATTACAATTAAAATAACCTACCGCGAGTAGCACCTAAAGGATTAGTTTCACTATCCGCAAAGACTGGTCTCAGGAGAATTTTCGAGAAGTATTTCTGAAGAGTTTGCTACCTGCAGCATGCAATGACCACGCTGCAGCCACCTGGTGCTCGGCACGCGGCCACTCACCTGGGCACGCGCAGCTCTGACTCGGAGCAGCTGGAGCAACCTGGCGAGTTATAGACGCTACTCTTTCCAACATATACGGTAACATCACAGCACGTTTGGTGGATATGTCTGTGAAGTTCATATGCGTTCTTTTATCGCTATCAAAAGTAACGGTCAATTTTATTTTTTATAGAAGCACGTCCCCTTACTGGATTTGAGGGGGGAGGTCGCAGAATGAAACTGTACATCTGCCTCCTATCGTACGAACTGATGCTCCTCTGGACTGCACTTTTCATTCTGGGTAAGGCCTGTTATTATTCTGGCTCTTAGTTTTATCAGCACGTTTGCAATGAGTTTCAGAAATACCGAATTGTTGGAAACCCAAGATATATCTAGTTACAATCTAGCCAGCTGGAAGAGAACTATGCAGTCTAATTGTACCTTCCAACTCTTTGTTTATAACTTTGTGGGTTACGATACTTCAAATGCATGCTGCTTTTAATGTGCTGAACGTTTCTACATCAATTTCCACCCTAGATATTAATTCTTAGTATCCCACCATGTTCTAAGATTAAAATTTTGCTTCTACATTATCCAAAAATGTTTTCATCAGTTAATTAAATCTCTTTCCTAATTAGTTCACTCTTTCTGTTAAAGGAAATATGCTCTTTGTGTTCACTCTGTGTAAGCCACTCCTGCATCCCAGTTAAATCTTTTGTCAAACTCTTCTGTTTCAGACAATCTACCTATTTACTCATGTAAAATTCTCCATTTTTGGCAACAACGTCAAATCTTATCTGTATGCTGTCTTGTGTGATCACATTCTTGCTATGATGTGGTAATCAGATTTAGCATTCTAACTACCCTTAACAAGCATTTTATTCTGTTCTAGCATGATCTTCCTGTGTTTATAACCTAGGCCAGTGCAGAAAAGTATCTAATATGTCTTTTTACCCACTGTATCTGGACCATTAAATTTCTTAGGGAATTTGGTTTGAATCCCACCATGGCAATTGGTGGAATTTAAAACAAATTTTAAAATTTGGTATTAAAAGTCATGTAACACTGGTTCACTAATGTCCTTTAGGGAAGGTAAACTGCCATTCTTAACTGGTCTGGCCAACACATGATTCCAGACACACAGCATTGTGGTCACTTTTAAATGCCCCCTGAAATGGCCTAGCAAGCCACTCACATATGCTTACTACTAAAATGGCTTCAAAAGAATGGAACCGGACAGATCACCCAGCATCAACAAAGGCACTAGAAATGACAATGGCAAACTTGCCCCGTCCACCCTGTAAAACTCGTCTTGCTAACATCTGGGGACTAGCGCCAAAATTGAGAGAGCTTTCTCAACTAGTCAAGCAACAGCCTGATATAGTTATACTCTCAGAATTTAATCTTACACGAAATATACCAGATAACACCAGCACCATCCATAAGTCCTGGATGTAGGTTTGCTCACTGAGCTGGAAGGTTCATTTCCAGACGTTTCATCACTGTACTAGGTAACCTCTTCAGTGGGTCTCAGGCAAAGCATTGCTGATAATTCCTGCTTCCTATCTCTGTATGGGTTAGTGATGTCATTTCCAGTAGTGATGTCATTTCCAGTGGTGAAGTCACTTCCTGTTCTTTTTCTCGGCGTGGTAGATGGGGTCTAACTGAATGTGTTTGTTGATAGAGTTTCGGTTGCAATGCTATGCTTCTAGGAAATGACATAATCACAGGAAATGACATCACCACCCCAAAGAAACCCAAACATAGCAGGAATTATCAGCAGTGCTTCGCCTGAGGCCCACTGAAGATGTTACCTAGTAGGGTGACAAAACATTTGGAAATTAACCTTCCAGCTCAGTGAGCAAACCTACATCCAGAACCTCAACCTGAGCTACAAATCTTCTCAAAACTTGCGAAGACCTATGGGCACAATATACGAAAAATGGCCCGCAAGTGGGAAACAAATGCCATCCGACAGTGCCACCTGTGAACAGCTGTACTTCCTGCACGAATGCCTAAGAAAACAGGTACTACCTAAATGTCTTATCACCCCACTAACCAAAGGAATAGCAGAGCAAAACGGCCGCAGAAAGCTTAGAGAAATGATTAATGATGCCCACAATAGAACCGGGAAACTTTGCACCAAAAATCTTTACTCAGTCATGCAATCAACCATGAACGGACAGACACAATACAGCAAGCCATAGATATTAGACAGTGACAAACACACAGAAAATGAAAAAACTAGACAAACTTACACAAAGTAACAACACAGAAGCATGGATAAAAAGCTTATCTGACCGACCCTTAACAGACACTGAAAAAGCCATTTTAGTAAGAGGATTAAATTACAACTGCCAGGATGCATACAAGAAAGATTTCTTAGCAGCAATAGAAACAACACTAAAAGACAACCAACTCACAGAAGAAACCCAGCAAACCACCAGACAAGTAGTCGCACCAACATTAAGCAGAAAAAAGAAAAGAAGCACACAAGAAAGGAAAGCACTGGAAAGACTAAAAAAAACATTGTTATCCTCCCTGCAGACAAAGGATGCTTGACAGCCATTCTAAATCAAAGAGACTACATTGAAAAAGCAAATGCACTACTTACAGATACCAATAAGTGGTGACAGACCTGACCCCACAACTAGAGAACCGAATCACAGACCTACTCAAGAAACTTCAGAAATCTGAAGAAATAAATAAGACTGACTTCCAAAAAATGAAACTAAGTGGATCCAAAACACCATGCTTCTACGGATTACCCAAAATACACAAACCTGGAGCCCCCCTCAGACCCATAGTCTTGCTACCTGGATCACTAACTTACAGGTTGGCCAAGGAACTACACCAAAGACTAAAACACTGAGTAGAAGACTCACGCCATGCCATCCACTCCACCTGAGAATTCCTGAAGACCATCAAAGACACTAAGATAGAAGAGGATGAAGTAATGGTCTCCTTTGATATAACAGCCCTGTTTACATCAATCAACATTAACCTGGCCAAGGATACACTGACTACACTATTAGAAGACCCAAAGACACACACACCAAACACCACTAGCTTCATCAACAAGTATCATCAAGCTAGTGGACCTATGCCTTACCACACACTTCACCTTCAACAACACAACCTACAGACAAACCAACGGAACACCCACAGGATCTCTGATATCAGGATTCTTAGCAGAGGCAATAATGCAGACTTGAACAAACAGCTCTGCCAACCATCCAACCCAAACTTTGGGTCCGCTATGTGGATGACACCTTTGTCATCACTAAATAAAACCATTTAAAGGAAACCTTCAAGACCATTAATAATACCCTTACTGGCATAAAAGTCACTAAAGAGGAGGAAAACAACAACAAACTGCCATTCCTTGATGTTACAGTCGAGCAAGCAGCCAATGGGGAACTTCAAACCAGCACCTACTGGAAAACAACACATACGTACCAAATATTGAATTACAGAAGCAATCAGATTTCAGGGATATTGGGACCAGTTCTGGAGGAGATGGGCCTAGTACAAGCTGGACCTGTTGCATATGGGCAGGACTGGAGCTCATGTCTTGAGGCAATATTTGCTCATGCAGTTGGGAGGTTTAAACTAAAACGGCAAGGGGATGGGAACCTAGACAGGCAGACAGAAGAAAGGGAAACAAAGGAAAAAACAAATGACAAAATGGGAAATAAGAAGAAAAGTGATAGCCTGAGAATTCAAAGAAGAGAATCAAACAGGATCACAGTGCAAAACAGGACTAAGAATGTTAAAAAGACATGTGTTAAGGCCTTAACTTTATTTAAAAAGAGTGGAACTTGAGAAAAAGTGATATAAGAGACTCTCATTTCACAGAAGTTGTAATTATACAAGACTGCACTTTGTGCACAAGCAGTTATTTTGGTAGGTTAAAATGCTCACAAAACTATAAGCAATAAAAATAGTATAAATTACTCAGCCAATCAGTTGCTTTTTCTTGCTCTTCATCCCCTTTTGAAACGTTATCCAGATTGCTTCAATGTGATGCTGACTGTGGGACACTCTTCCTAGCCATTTGAATCCATCTTCTCCAAATGTTCTCAACATCACAGATGCCAGTTTTCACCTAATTTGATTCAATCCATTTGACATCAAGAAACGGCTGAAGGCATTGGATACTTAAAAGGTTATAGGCCTGGACAACACATGACAAGACGTGCAGTCCAGAAAATGCCACTCCCCTGGCTAAGATGTTCCAGTTCAGCTGCAACACTGCCTTCTACCCAAAAATGAAATATTGCCTGGGTATATCCTCCACACAGAAGCAAGACAAATCCAACACAGAGTCAATTAGTCTACTCTGGATTATCAGTAAAGTGATCAAGCTGTACTTGCCTCTCAATTTTGATTCGACCAGGATCACTCACTCCTGACCTCATTCCAACCTTGGTTCAAAAGCAGAAAATGACCTGAATTTCAAGTATGAAGTGAGAGTGACCGTCCTTGACATCAAGGCCACATTTGAGTGTGGTATCAAGGAGTCCAAGCAATACTTGAGTCAATGGGAGTTAGCTGTTGTGGAGTGGGGACGTCACTCTCTCTCCACTGATTGGAGACATACCTGACACAAATGAAGTTGGTGTGGTGGTTGGAGGTCAGTCATCTGTCCTCCAAGACATTTCTGCAAGAATTCAACAGAGTCATGTTCTCGGCCCAACCATCTTCAGTTGCTTCATCAATGACCTTCCCTCCAACATAAGTCAGAAGTAGAGATGCTCACTGATGATTGCACAATGTTCAGGACCATTCATGATTTCACAGATACAGATAATCAGTCCATGTCCAAAAGCAGGAAGACCTGGACAATATCCAGGCTTGGGCTGACAGTGAAAAGTATCTTTGCACTACACAGGTGCCAGTTTTCAATAAAAGAGAATCCAACCATTGCCTCAGACATTCATTGTCACTGCCTTGATGAATCCTTTATTGTCAACGTCCTAGTGGTTACCATTGACCAGAAACTGAACTGGGCTAGCAGTTTAAATCATGTGGCTACAAGAGCAGGTCAGAGTTTAAGAATCCTACAGTGAAGAATCCCCATCTCCTGACTTGCCAAACAGTGTCCACTATCTACAAAGCACAAATCAGTATAATGGATTACTCCCTACTTGGCTGGATGATTGCAGTTCCAACAACACTCAAGAAGCTTGACACCATGCAAGAGAAAGCAACCCACTTGATTGACACCACATTACAACATTTGCTCCCTCCATCATTGATACTCAGTTTCAGAACACCACCACCTGCAAGTTCCCCTCCAAGCAATTCACCATTCTGACTTGGAGATATATCACCTATTCCTTCAGTGTTGCTGAGTAAAAATTCAGGAATTCTCTCGCTAACCTACGCCAAATGGACTGCAATGGTTCGGAAAGTCAGCTGAGCACCACATTCTCAATGGCATCAAGAGACAGGAGGTAAATGCTGGCCCAGTCCGTGATGTCGGCATCCATGAGTTGAATTACAAGTGTTCTACTTGCTGTGCTACCTTTGTGAATGCAGTAACTCTGTTTCTGTCACCACACATGCTGCAGGACCTGCTGGCTATTTCCAGCAGTTTTTCTTGTTACTTAAGAGTTCCACCATTCATGGTATTTTGGGTAAAGTCTTCCTAGACCCAGAATGATATAGACAATGATGAATCAATTGATAAAGTATGCTTAGATTGGATAAATGAGATTATGGACTTCGAGAAAAATGGTTGAATTTTCCACCTGAGTTTTGAACAGCGAGATGAGAATCTCGTCACTGAGTGGTGAGAGGCTGACTTACATATATTAATGTAACCTGTCTTGTCTTTCTCTGCCCTATTGTGGTAGATTTATGTTTGCAATGAGACAAAACAGGGATTTTGTGAAATGAAAGTGGCTGCCACAGCTGCTGGTGTATGTGGCTAAAATGCAGTGAGGTGACCCAAGTGAGTGAATAGCAGTTACAGAGGATATGCAGCTTTAGTGGGGGTAGGGTAGGCTGGGTGAAACTGCAGTGTGATATCATGAACCTTGGTTGTGCAATATTTGAGATAGCAAGTGAGAAAATGCTGGCATTTACTCTTGCAGAGCGAAGAAGGTAATAACCTATTTCCTGCATTGCAGGCAGTCCTCCAGGTGGTGGATACTTCACTAATCTGGCTGACAGCTTCAGACTAGAAGATGTGGGTCTTAATCCACCTACCCTGCATTACAGCATATTCAGGGTTCTTGTTTTTTTTTAAAAAATCAGCATTTTAACCTACCAACACAACTGTTTGTGCACAAAATGTAGTCTTGTATAATTACAATCTCTTGTATCACTTTTTCTCAAGTCCCACTCTTTTTTTAAAATAAGGTTAAGATTTTATGTAGGAGGTGTGGCTGCTACTACATCTACTACAAACCGACCGACTCCCACAGCTACCTAGACTACACCTCCTCCCATCCTGCCCCCTGTAAAAACGCCATCCCATTCTCCCAATTCCTTCGACTCCGCCGCATCTGCTCCCAGGAGGACCAGTTCCAAAAACGCAAAACTCAGATGGCCTCCTTCTTCAAGGACCGCAATTTCCCCCCCGACGTGATCGACGATGCCCTCCACCGCCTCTCTTCCACTTCCCGCTCCTCCGCCCTTGAGCCCCGCCCCTCCAACCGCCACCAGGACAGAACCCAACTGGTCCTCACCTACCACCCCACTAACCTCCATGTACAGCACATCATCCGCCGCCATTTCCGCCACCTCCAAACGGACCCCACCACCAAGGATATATTTCCCTCCCCTCCCCTATCAGCATTCCGTAAAGACAACTCCCTCCGTGACTCCCTCGTCAGATCCACACCCCCCACCAACCCAACCTCCACTCCCCGCACCTTCCCCTGCAACCGCAGGAGGTGCAAGACTTCCGCCCACACCTCCCC